>NC_138372.1:143705600-143717993 GCF_054177405.1 Leptonychotes weddellii
AAAAAAAAAAAAAAGAGTCAAGATTGACCAGAAACAACAGGAAAAATCAGATCTGTGAGCTGAAGAAAGAACTTGAGGGAAAACAGTGGTTAGGGAATATACAGCAGAAAAGATTACAGCAGTGACAAAGCAGGAAGGTTAGAGAGAGAGACATGAGAAAAGTTTTAAAAGCTTATTAGAAATTACATCTTATATTTAATAAATTCCCTTTATATAATTTGCTTCAGTTGATCTGGACTTGAGCAGACCGGTGTTGAGCGCATATAAAACTCCTCTCCTTAATCTCACTTTTCTTCTCCATCTACCTTTCATATGCTTCCCTTAACCAAATGACTTTCTACACTTTTTTGATAAAAGTGGCACCAACTCGTGTTATGCACAAACAATGAATCATGGAACACTTCATCTAAAACTAATGATGTAATGTATGGGGATTAACATAAGAATAAAAAAAATAAAAAAATAAAAATAAATAAAATTTAAAAAAAAGTGGCACCAACTCTATAGAGGGTACTGGAAGGGAAGATTCTGGCGGTAATTCTAGAGGAGGTTCTGATACTTTGAAATATGTACTGGGAATAATAATAATTTGCCCTCAAGGAGATTGCTTTGGCTACTGGAAATGAGAGAGGTTAAGGACAGAGGGCCACTGAGAATTATTTTTCAGAAAGCAGTTCAATGTTATATTTTTCAGGAGAATTGATTTTAAAGAGAAACAGATTGGTATAATAGAAAGAACACTGGGGTAAAAGGATTCTTTGATATTAGCATTATAAGAGTATTAAAGGACCAAGACTGGGGGTGAGGAAGTAGGAACAGAAAGGAAAAGAGAAACACTTTGTATGAAAACATGGCAGAATTTTGTACCACCCTTTTGGTGGTGAGGAAAGGATAAAGAGCTACTTGAATATTTCAGTATCTATGTGCTGTGATAATGCTGATGTGGTTACTGACTGGCGGTTAGAGCCGCAGAAGAAAAAGCCAGTTTTCTAAAAATTTACAAGATGGCTTTATAGATGGTTTGTCTGAGCCAATGATGAGATAGATAATAGAAGTTAATTGTGTATAGCAGAGACACAGAGCAAGCAGTTAGATGAGAGGGTGAATAACTCATACAGAACTCGAACCTGGAAAGAAACATGGTTGTTGGATCCTTTAGCATTGAAAACACCTTCAGAGTTAGAAAACAGAGACCATTTTGGAAGCTAGAAGAAGGAAATAAAAGAGAAAAGCAGTGTCTATGGAGGTAGGAGAGGAACCAGGACTGCATTCATTCTTTTGTGCCCTTTTATCTGTTTCCTGAGAAAGGAGACATGATTTAGAGTAGATGTCTCATTGCTCAATTCACATAGAATACAGAGGTTATTTCAGTTCACCACAGGACACAGAACACAAATGTAGCACCAATAAGAGAAGTGATGATAGATTTGAACATGAATTCCCACATGTTACAAGTAAATTTCCTTTTGAGTACAAATCATGGTGTCTGGTTTCAGGAGAAGATTTACTGGCAGCAGTGTAAACCCCTAGAAGGTTACTGTCTTACCCAGCTAATAGGGAGAAAAGCATGGACTTATTTTTAGTTAGACATGCTGAATTTTAAAACCACAAAAACGAATCCCCAAAGTTCTTCACACTAAGCAAGACAAGAAATTTATTTTGTGACTGTTATCAAAAGAGAGCGGTCTTGGATAATTAGGCTCAAGTCATTTTACTTGTAAAATTAACTCTCATGATTGTAATGAAGTAATTTTCATTAGGGAGGTAACTTTTTAGAAAGTTACACTTTAATTTGATCAGAAAAAATATACAATTGTCTACATGTTTTGCTTTGACATTTTTCAAAAAATATAATTAGCAACTGATATTCCCTGATTGTATCACAAAAGCAAATTTAGATTCCAGGGTTCCAACAGTCTCTAAACCTCTGGCACATTCTTAATCTCTAAGTCTCTATAGTCTGTTGAACTAAGCTGTCTTGGCAAAGCACCTCTACTTGCAAAAATGTGCCACTTCACCATGACGGTTTCTATAACGAATGATCAAGAAACCCCTGTCTTATTTCTAACATTCATCACAAAAGCACCAAGTCTAAAAAAAAAAAAAGTACTTATAATGCAGCTCCTAAGAGATCAACACAAGGCATACTATTTTCTACCAAAACATATTTAGATGGAGTTAGGAAATTACTATAGTCCAAATACACCTCTGAATTGAATATAGTTTCCTCAACCACTGAGATGGACAACCTACTTAGGATAATGATTAAATGGTTACAATTCCAAAACTTTCCATGAGATCATGATTAATTTGATGATTATAATATTAAGGATCAGGTAAATCTGGCTTTTCTAAGCAACCTTTATAAACTATTCAATTAGGCAGTGGGATCAGAATGGATGTCCTTTTACTACCCTTTTAGTATACCATGATATTCCATGACTTAGTGAATACAGACACTGACAAGGGCTTCAATTCAGCTTTCCTTTCTTAAATCTGTGTATTACTGCAGTTTCAATGTTCTATAATGCCTAGGATGGTTTTTTCCATATAATAGTAAATATTCATGAAATGTCTGTTGAAAGCCTCAATTAAGTAGTATCAATTTATATTCACCTAGATGCATCCTGGACGCAAACACTGTGTGATTCTTGAGCACTCAGTAAGTACTGCAGATTGTATTAATGAATAAGTAGGCATTTATACTGTTAATTCAAGAAACATAAACTATGTAAGTCAAGCTTAGTCTTAACTATGGCCATGTCATTTATGAAATGATAGCTTTGGGATTTTTTTCTCTGTTGCTCCCTTCAACATTTTATTGTTAGATATACTAACAATGCAATACACATAGAGGCCAGTTACTTTTGAGTTGTGCCAAAATTAAATGTAATTTTCTACAAGTTTAAATATTTTAAAAGGAGAAAACATATTTTCATGAAAGAGGAAATTTAAAATTTTAAGGGTTTAGTAATATATCCAAGCAAATGGTTTCGAGAAGCTGCTCTTCATTTTGAAAAAAATCCTAATCACACAAATAACTATTTTTTGAAGATTTGGTAGTATATATTTTAATAGATGATATTTAGTCCTATTAAATCATTTACAGTCCTCTCCACAACGCGTCTCTTTATAGACAACTCATTTATTCCAAGGAAAATCTAGAGCACTCTCAATGCAATTTCATTAGGCTAACATTTGTGCATATAGATGCTTAGTTTGAGATTTATAAACAATTAAGGGAATCACAGTTGTTTTTAATTTTTTTTTTCCAATCTTCAAGCAGCCTTGAATTTTTTCAAAAGAAATCATTAATAAGGAAGAAGAAAGAAAGAAAGAAAGAAAGAAAGAAAGAAAGAAAGAAAGAAAGAAAGAAAGAGGGAGGGAAGGGAAGGGAGGGAGGGAAGGAAGGAAGGAAGGAAAGAAAGAAAGAGAGAGAGAAAGAAAGAAAGAGAAAAAGAAAGAAAGAAAAAGAAAGAAAGAAAGAAAGAAGAAAGGAAGGAAGGAAGGAAGAAAGAAAAAGAAAAAAAGAAAGAAAGAGAAAAAGAAAGGAAGAAAATTAGTACAATTAAACATGCTATTACAAAGGTATTTAAATTATACTTGCCCATATCATTTGTATCAAAAATCAATTTATAACTTAATTCATGTAAGCTTATTTCACAGTAAAGGTATAATTCAATTTGATGAGCTGTGATAATGAATGAGTTATATTTCTCAAGTCTTTATAACAGACCTGTAATATAATGCCAATTGCAATGTCATAATGTAACACACATACATAAAAACTAAAATTACAATAAATACATAAAAATTACATTAAATTTTGAATGGCAAGTTTGTATTTAAGCAATTTAAGTAGTGTTTAAGAAGTAAAAATTGGACCTGACTGAAAAAAGGACAGAATAGATTCTCCAGGGCGCCTGGGTGGCTCAGTTGGTTAAGCGACTGCCTTCGGCTCAGGTCATGATCCTGGAGTCCCTGGATCGAGTCCCACATTGGGCTCCCTGCTCGGCAGGGAGTCTGCTTCGTCCTCTGACCCTATCCCCTCTCATGTGTTCTTTCTCTCTCATTCTCTCTCTCTCAAATAAATAAATAAAATCTTTAAAAAAAAAAAAAAAAAAAAGAATAGATTCTCCAGTCTAAGCTCTCAAACATAAAATGTTTCAGAGAAAGTTGAGAGATATGTACAATCCAAAGGGTAGCAAAAATTGGCATTCCATCCTCATTTTTTATAATTAAGTAGATTCAAGAAAACATTAAAAACAGATTTGAAATATTTTGGTGTGACTCAAGAGCCATCAAAACTCAATTTGATTTAAAATATAAGCAATCTAAGACATGAATAAAGAAAAGCATATTTAACTTTCTCATTTGAGGTATTCACATGAAGATGGTTGAAATTCTATTAATTTTGGAGAAGGCTTTTATCAAAACAAGCTGGAGCATCAGACAAAGTAAACACAATTACACATATAAAACTGAGATGTAGAAAATTATCAGCCAGATAATTGCTATGTCTAATTCTCACAATCACTTTGAAATGGAATTTATCATGACACTAAATGTAGTCTGCTGCTTGTATGAAATGAAAATTACAAATTTTAAAAATATATGGGACATAATGAATATTTTTGGATTCTTTAAAATGTCTATAATAGCACTACCTTCAGGCTTGCTTATGTAAAAGTGAAACATATATATGATATATAATTATACACACAAATGTGATATATATATCTATATATAGATATATAGATATATATATGGTCTTTGTTATAAAGCCACAAATAGAGTCAGATTTGCAGTAATTTATTTTTTCCAATGACCTAACAGAAAGGCAGAAGGGAAGGAAGGAAGCAAAGGAGGAAGAAGGAGGGACTTTTATCAAAGCCTGAAATATAAAGCAAAATGGATCATCAAAGGGGAATATCAGTCCTCTCTATTAAAAAAGGAAATCAATATTTCAAAACCCAAACTACCAATTATAGTAGATACACTACCTCCTTAAATTTTATTGGCTTATGGATACATAATCAGTCAAATCCTATGTGTATATATGTTTATAAGTTGTTCCTGCTGTCTATTATTAAATCCCTCAAACTTCAGTGGCTTAATTGCAATCATTTTATAAAATCTCACATTTGTGTGTCACAATTCAGTTAGGGTCCAGCTGAGTAATTCTCCTTTCCAGGTGTTACTGACAGATTAGGCTACTCTGAAAAGTCCTAGGTGCCTTGGGAGAGATGGTTGGAAGGCTAAGGTCAACTTGGGCTAGACACCCACATGGCCTCTCTCCAGCATGGAGTCTAAAGGTAGTCAGGCTTTTATATATGGCAGCTCAGGGATTCCCAAAGGGAGTGTTTTAAGGGAGCCCAGGTGGAAGCTGCAAGACTTCCTATGACCTAACCTCAAGCATCTGAGAATGTCACTTCTGGAGTCTTCTATCAGTCAAGCCAGACCTGAAGGCCACATCAGACACAGAAGGAGGGGACTCCAACATCATGTCTCAGTGGGAAAAGTAGCAAAAGATTTTTGGCTATTTTGAATCTTCTACACAAAGTCACACTGGAAGATATACCAGGAAGAAAGAAAGATATATAGAAACATACATTAAGAAAGATGCACAGCTTACGGATATATATTTTGTTGATGCTTTACCAATATTATTTTTGGAAAAAAAATGGTTGTTTCTAGTTATATCTTATTTAAAGTTGTTTGGGTTTAAATTACTGTATGGTGACTAACATAATAAAAATTAAATAATTAAATAAATAAATATTGTAACCAATTTTTTTTTTAAGATTTTATTTATTTATTTGACAGAGAGATAGTGAGATAGGGAACACAAGCAGGGGGAGTGGGAGAGGGAGAAGAAGGCTTCCCGCCGAGCGGGGAGCCCGATGCGCGGCTCGATTCCAGGACCCTGGGATTATGACCTGAGCCGAAGGCAGACGCTTAACGACAGAGCCACCCAGGCGCCCCATCAATTTTTTTAATGTGGAAACTTTAAAGCTGTAGCTCTTTTTTGGGGGGTTGTTTTATTATTTTTTTTTTTAAAGATAATTATTTTCCCATTCCAAGGAGCCTACATTAGCCAAATAGGAGGCAGATGTGAGATGACTTTGTTTTCAGGCACACTACCTTGGTAGGCCACTAAATTTTGCAGGAGAATATTAGTCCTCCCATCATCTCCAACCGTTAGGAAAATGACTGTGAAAATAACTGGTAACATAAAGTACCCACATTCCAGGTATTTCTTAGAGAATATCACTTTATTCATAGCCACTCACAGCTTAGCAAAGACCAGCTAAAACAAATGCTGGAAATAGTGAATTCCTGAGACCATACAGTACTTGCAGTCCTCCAACGCTTGTTTGCACATGGGTTCATCCAAGCCAGGAGTTTAACACCTCATTGTTTTAATGTCCTATTGATAATCTTGTACTAAATTGAACTTTGACATTACACCATTACCTCCACTGATAGCCTTCATAAGACCTGCCTTTTAAAGCTCATTATTATATCTATTATGTGAATGTAATTGAAGCTGTGGCTCATAACATCACTCTGTTTCCTTTAGGAGAATCTTCAGGTAAAATTTCTCTCTGCTTGAGTACCAGAAATAGTCGAACTTCTCTGAAGCAACTAATTTGTCTTTATTTTGGGACCCCAAATCATGTAACCGGTTATTGTTTATCATTTCCTCTTTGCCATGTCTGCTAAAAGTCAAAATTGTTGCCTAACTCTGCTCAACTGAAAGAACATGAACTCGAGTGCTAACTTCATGCCATGCGTTAACTCATTTTTCATTGCCCTGTGTTCTATTTGAAACCTACCTATTTTTGAAAAAAAGCTAAGTAGTAAAAGGTTAAATGAAAGATAAATACCCAAACATTGTTCATTGAGTGTTCACTATGTGTTACAAAGAGTTACAAGTGGAATGCTATCTTACTAGGCCTTTGGACACATGTTTTCCAGCTATGGGAAACAGGAACATATACTTAATGGGTGATCTTAGCTGAGTCTAATCAGATATTGGGTGTGTGTGACTAGAGCTATCCCTCCTTGAATCTATTTGAATTGAAGGGCTGAAAGAATAATACAGAGTGTTAACAGTTGGGATTCAGAAATTTTCAGGCCTGTATGGTAACCATGATTGGTAAGAAAGGAATGATATTCCCAGAAAAAAATTCACCCTGAAGAAAGACTTCGGCATTTGCTAATATTTTAAATGGTCAATCTAAAATAAGCCCAAATAGTAAATCATGTTTTAGTTTCCTAAATGTGCATACTGTAAATGTCATTTGGGGCGGGGGCAATATCTTATAATTCATTAAATGTAAGGCTCAAACTATTGTAAAGATTGTTGTTACTGTTTTTCACTTGTTCTGTTTGGGAATAAATATATTAACAGTTGCTCTAAATATTTTCAGGTTAAAGCAGTGGTACTCAACCAAGAGAGATGACCAAAGACACTTTTGCTTGTCACAACTGGGGGTGGTCGTAGTATTGGCATCTAACTGATTAAGGACAGGGATGCTGCTAAACATCTTTCAATGCACAGAAAAGCCTCCCACAATAAAAAAATTACCTAGTCCAAAATGTCATTAGCGCTGAGATTGAGAAACTCCGTGTTAAAGTCACATGTTATGATGTAAAATTCTCAGCTCTTAACCAATAACTAGTGTAAGAGTTTAAAACATTGTTAAACTTTTGGAAAAACAATTGTTGGCGTTTGGTAGTACTGGAGGCTCTATGCAATTATGTTCTGTTTATGTCTGCACACCCAACATCTAGCATGAGGCCTGGCCTACAAAGGCTTGTTGAAAGAAGGGGTGAATGGATGATCAACAGCCATTATGAAAGGATTCTGCTGATTTCCATAGTGATGACAGTCAGCCTTTATTCTATGCAGGAGGTAATAGTCTGGCTCTTCAACCACCCTAGAGAAGGTCCCTTTTGCCTCTCTCTTACTTGGTTCTCATTGTAGTCAGCATTACAGAATATCTGCAATTAAGGTATTTATGAGAGGATGTGCTTACAAACTGAATGAAATCCAGTACCTGTGCAATCTTAAGACATCTGATATTTCAGAGAGGCAGTCTAATGGATGTATTTGCTATCTCATCATCCAGACTATCCCAGTACTATCCTCATATTATGTAAGCTCAAGGAGCAGAGTGCCTGGATATGATGCTCTCTGCTTGTTTGAAGTGTTAATATGAGAACTATTTGGTTAAATAGCATTTCTGTATCTCCTGTGATACTAAGTTAAAGCCATTGTCCAGTGTGTCATATAATATACTTTATGCACACCCCATGTTATAATTCAAACTTGAGATTTGTTCCATAAAAAAAAATGCCTCAGGATATCATTTTTCTGTCATCAAAAATGCAAAACTATATATATAATCAACTATATTTATTTTTCACCTTAGCTACAAGAAAAATAAGCTGCCTGAAATCATTTGCTCTTTCTGAAGCTATATGGTGAGTGGCTAGGATGACACACCCTAGAGCCAGGCTGTCTGGATTCCAATCCCAGAACCATCACTTACTAGATGGAGACTTCACTTCTCTGTGTTGTGTTATCACGCCCATGTCATATATTAATTTCATTTCTCTTCACTTCTCTGTGCCTCTGTTTCCCCACAGCCAAAGTGAAGATAATAATTACATTGATTAGGCCATTTTTAGGATTAAAACTGTTAACTGTAAAGTACTTAAAATAGTGCCTGATCCATAGGAAGCCCTTGATAAGTATCACCTGCCTTCTTCAGATAATTACAAGTCTGCTGTATTTTCTAGTAGCCCTTTGACTTGTAAGCTTTATAAAGCAGAGCTTTATGTAGATTGCTCACCAATGAACTGCCAACCTCCAGCAGAATAACTAACATATAGCATGTCTTTAAAAACATGTGTTGAATAAAAACTGGAGGCCTCACTTTACCAACAGGTAATAATTACACTGTGAAGCTTGACCCTCAGATGGGGAAACTGTTCAGAGAGCAAAGGTGAACCTTATACCAGTGTGAAAAATCTAGACCACAGATGCTGATGAAAGAGTATTATACCAACCACGTTTAGGTATTACACTCAGAGCTAAATCAGAGGGGATTCAGTGAGATTTCCAAAAAAAAAAAAAAAAGACAGAGAGATATTTCCCTTAACATTCACTTACAAAATTCCTTAAAGAACAATTTTCACTGCAGGTGGTACAGCCTCTGACTCTAAAACAAAAAAACTTTGCAATCTACATGATAGATGCAAAGAGGAGTCAGAAACCTTTTCCTCCAGAAAGTTTATCATCCAGTATCTATGAGGAATGTAGAGCCTAGTTACTGGGGAATTTTTAAGGTGTTTTTTGTAATTATAGACACAAAATGTTAGACGTGTCCTTTTTCTCGAAGAATTGCTTTCAGTTTAGAAGCATTTTTACTTGAACATAAGATAGCATATATCTTGTTTGGATTTTACCTTTCTTTTTTTAAAAGATTTTATTTATTTATTTATTTATTTATTTATTTAGTGCATGAGTCGGGGGAGGGGCAGAAGGGGAGGGAGAGAGAGAATCTCTAGCAGACTTGCAAAGAGCGTGGAGCCCATCACAGGACTCCATCCTAGGACCCTGAGACCATGACCTGAGCTGAAATCAAAAGTCAGATGTTTAGCCAACTCAGCCACCCAGGTGCCCCAGATTTTACCTAATATAATCATATCAGTGAGCATCAGAGTAAATTATGGGATTTCAGGTTGCAAAGGAAAAGGTTATTACCTCAAACTGTACATTCTCTTAGAGATTTGACAAGAGAATTGAACTGTCCAAAAAAAAAAAAAAATCTAACTTTTCAAAAGCCATTCTATAGTTATTCAGAGACCACATAAATTATATCTTGCCAAATGTTGGAAATAAAATTTTGGTCCTGTCATAAATATGTCTAAGAAATCACACAGTGTTTAATTAACTGAAAAACAAATCTCACCTGCTGCCCACCACTTAATCAACCTATAAAAGGAACAACGTGCTTTGTTGCAGGATTTTTGCAGAGGTGAATCTCTACCTACTAGAAATGAAATAGTAAGGTAATGATGGCAAAAGCAGCTGAAAAGATTTCACTCCTAAAGTTAGCTCTCCAAACAGCTCCAAATTTAAAGACATCCATCTGGACAACAGGCCAGACACTTTCAGCTCTGTGGTAAAAAGGTACTACTGAAATCTAAATGATTCCGGTAATGTCATTCTAATGTTTTATGACATTATAAAACTTGATTACTGTGTTGTGTTACCATTTCATGTCATTTATTAATTTCATTTCTCTCCTTATTTTTGTCCTGATCATTCCACAAAATTAAAGGGCTGGAAGAGAAGCTGACTTTTCACCATTTAACTAGACTCTGTTAGGATTCCCAATTATGATGTGATTTTGAGAGTCATTCCAAAGTGAAACACCCATCATCTGACAGCTTTAGATTTCTAAAGTTTACAAAATGTACAATGTTTGTAATTTTTTTAAGATTTTATTTATTTGACACAGAGAGAGCACAAGCAGGGAGAGTGGCAGGCAGAGGGAGAGGGAGAAGCAGGCTCCCCGCTGAGCAAGGAGCCCCAACTCAGGGCTCAATCCCAGAACCCTGGGTTCATGACCCAAGCCGAAGGCAGACACTTAACCTACTGAGCCACCCAGGCGTCCCTGTTTGTAATTTTTTAACATGTAATGAGAAAAATTGATAGTCCTTTGTGAATTATTTTTTCTAAGCCTTCATTTCCTTTTTCCTTAGATGGTTAAGGGCAAAGTTTTCTTCCCTCCCTGCCCTTTTTTGGCTTTATAAGCTCGTCTCTAAAAAAAAACCTGAAGAGGGCGCCTGGGTGGCTCAGTCGTTAAGCATCTGCCTTCGGCTCAGGTCATGATCACAGGGTCCTGGGATCAAGCCCCACATCGGGCTCCCTGCTTGGTGGGAAGCCTGCTTCTCCCTCTCCCACTCCCCCTGCTTGTGTTCCCTCTATCACTGTGTCTCTCTCTGTCAAATAAATAAATAAAATCTTTAAACAAAAAAGAAAAAAAAAACCTGAAGATTGCTTTAATACATCTTGAGACTTAAATGATGAAGGAAGAACAGGGATATGTATTAAGATTTCATTAAATCTCATGCACTGTGCTTGGTTCTTTGTAATAGATTATGTCATGTAATTGCCACAATAACCTTCTGTGATTTACACTATTATCTATTTTATAGGTTGAGAAATGGGGGCTTAGCAATATTAGATAACTTATCGAAAGTCATGCAGTTAGCAAGTGGCTGAAGCAGGCTTCCCTTTCAAACCTAGGTCTTCCAACTGTATGTCTAGTGCCTTTCCCACCATACCACACATGCACAAACAGGTCATTAGGAGATTCTCATCCTGACCTACACTCTGCTAATCTAGCACTTACCACCAAAGAAATGGTCAAAATTCATTCCATTTGAATATGGTCATTATGCATAAATAACTCTTGTTTACTTTGTCCTTGACAGCGTTCCAGGTGGGCTCACTAAAAGAGGTTCAAATAAGAGAACTGCTTTCAGAAAAGAGAAGGCATATAGAAAATGATCATATATGAAAATTCTCTGATTGAGATCTACAATTAAAAAGGAATTGGAGCAGTACCTCTTGACTAAGAATGGAACTCAGAAGAGTTCAATATCTCACTATACATCTCATTTCTGGGTTTAACTTGATCTATCTGCAGAGTAAACATTATTTAAATCAATCCTTCTGAAAGACATATGAGACAGGTACTATGATTATCTGCATTTTTAAGATTATCTCAAGAAACCAGTGTTTAAAATAATTAAGTGCTTTGCCCAGGGTCACACAGCTAAACCTCTGTACCATAACATTAAAATCTTTTGTGTACAAATTCTAGTTCTTTTCCTGGAATACCCGACACATTTCTTTTTTCCATCAATTTATTTCACACTATCACCCCTATGGGTTCTTCACCATGTTGCTACATGTCCCTGTGGGTCCCTCACCACACTTCACCTCACTTTGCTACTCATCAACTCCACTTAAATTCTCCCTCTTGCTCTTAGATCTTCTCTCAGTTGCTCAATGATTCCACAGGATGTTTCCTCTAGCAGTAGTGCCTAATTAAAGAGCTCCTCAAATCGTTCTCTTTCATAAACATTTTCCATGCACTTGAAATAAAAAACAGTATTTCACTTTTTATTGTAATGCATACATTTAGACTCATAGACATTCTCATACTAATAGTCATACAAAATGACAGTTATGCCTTTGTATACTGATCTAATAAGGTTCTTTAATAATATTTGAACACTTTGTTATTTTTGAGTTCAGTTTCTAAAGGCTAATAATTGTATCTGATAATTTTGTACATAGCCCAT
>NC_138372.1:143718093-143749140 GCF_054177405.1 Leptonychotes weddellii
TTTTTTTTTTTTTTAACATATAATGTATCATTTGTTTCAGAGGTACGGGTCTGTGATTCAACAGTCTTAACACAATTCACAGTGCTCACCATAGCACATACTCTCCCCAATGTCTATCACCCAGCCACCCCATCCCTCCCAACTCCCACCACTCCAGCAACCCCCTGTTTCTTCTTTTATATTGAAGGGATGAGATGATTCCCAAAGACCCTTCAAGCTGTATAGGTCTATGATTCAATGTTGTTGTGTCACTCCTTAAATTGAGAAGTCATATCTCTTAACTTTCCAAATTAGGTAAGTTATAATCTTCATAGTTGTAGAACTTAAAGAAAACTTCTCTTAAAATGATGCATGAATGACAAGAACTATCTTGGATGTACTGTGGATTTCTCTTAGCAGTATTTTGATTTAAGTATAAATGAATCATAAACATGAGGATTATGTTTCTCCAAAAATAAACATGCCTAAGATCTCAGATGATATTTTCTTGTCAAAATGCATTTAGGATTTTATTAAATCCAAGACATTTGAAAAGGCAGATGATATGCTGAGAACAAGATATGAAGTAAATTGAGGCAATTTGTTGGGTATTACAGGCTAAGGAGTTCTGTTGCTTTTATTCCCCTGATATTAAAGTAAAAGTAAATTTGATACTTAATAGTCTCTTTCAAGGCCCAAACCACAAAGATCTTACTACTCCCCACATCCATCCACATCCATTGTATAGGCTTCTTTGTCTAATAATTAAACAAATTCCCCTACACCATTTGCCTCTCTATTGATCATTTCTTTCAGATTGGCTTAACTGGACATGGCTCTTTCCATAAGTTCTCTTGTCCTTTCAAGAATAGAAGCTCTTTCTTTCACACATCACATGTATCAGGGTTTCCAAGCAACTCTCAGCTCATGACTATCCCATCTTCACAAAAACAAATAAACAAACAAATAAATAATCTGTTCCCTTGAAGTTCTTGCTAATTGAGTATTCTTTATACATTTTTGACATTGTCTTTATTATCCTCCTCGATACTTCCCCTGATTCAAGCTTTGGCACCCACTCAAATAATTTATTTCCTGTTATTCTGAGTAATGTTATCATCTACTGGACAACTCACTAAAATGGCTGAATGCAAATAATCTTTGAACTTATCTTCTCCTTTACTACATACACTTATATCCTTCTCATGGACCCATGCAGAAATGCTCTCCTTCTGAAATCAGAAATGCTTCTCTCTACTCTGAGACCACAGTTTTCTCTCTTTCCCACAAGTCCCTTTAATTTCATAGATTTCATAGATTCCAATTGACAGGTCTTTCACTCTCTCCCCTATTAGCCACGACTTCCTTCTTTCTCCTCTATATTTATGATTCATCACTTCACAATGCCTTTCATGACACTACTCTTGCAAACATCTCAATTTTGAATAAAGTCAACTAGGTTGAGACTGCTGTTTAGTAAATCACCCAAATGGACATTAAACCAATAGCTAAGTTCTCCCCTTCCTTCCCTAACTGCTAGTAAGAAGAGAAGCAACTGAGTCACATGGCAATATTAACTGTTCCTTCTTCAAGCCATGCCTCTCTTACAACCTCAACTCCTAATCTATTTTCTCAACAGAGAAAAAACAATTCATCAGAGAGGAGTCCCTCAATTTTTAAAGAAAGGACAGAGAAAAATCCAGTGATCTTTTTATACTTTACATCTTTAAAGTAGAATTAAAATCCTTTCTCCTCTACAGAGAATTGAGGAATGGCTTTTTTTTTTTTTTTAACCTATCAAGTTCCTCAGAAACCTGTAAGCCCTAAAGGCTGAATGGCAAGACTCTTGTTCTTCTTTGTAAATTTAGAACCCAGCACAATGACTAACACATAGTAGGGATTCAAACAATATTCACTGAATGCACGAATAAATGACTGGGTTATGATCAGGGAATTTCTGACAAGTGTATTTGTAACTTCAAACCTGTAGCTAATTGCTACAGTTGCATGCTTGTCATATGTTCAGACCAGGATTTTGTGTCAGCAAACTATCCCAAACCATTTTCATGTGTCTTTGGTTTTAATATAACTCAAAATACACTCTGCCAAGTATAATGCTCCATGGATTTTAAACACAAGATTCTTTCAAGGGAAATGTAATCCTAATGTTTATGATTCATTTACACTTAAATCATCAAAACATCACTTAAGCATACCACTTGACTATCTAATTTTGTGTTTCCCTAACTGGATAACTGTTTATATGTTTAAGACAAAATTATTATTTGCCCTTAATTTTTAGGTAATTGACTCAATTATATACTTTGTATCTTGTGTGTAGACAAGCCATAATCAAACACAAATCAAATACACTCTGATTTCAGAATACTTCAGTCTTTATATTTGCAGATAAAGACTTGTATAAGAGAATTAAAACAAGAAATGAGAAGTTAAAAAGTATTCTTTTAAATAAATCATTTACTGGTTAATGTATAATCCATATAAGTCATCCTTAATACAGAAAAATCTTTTGATCTGTTTAGTAGTTTTGCTGTTCCTAGTCATTTTAAAATAAATCAGTTGTCAAGTCTCAAGAAAAAACAATCTAGTATTGCAAATAGAAAATCAAGTTGGGATGATAAAAGTTGTTAAGACCTTGATGGTGAGCTAAGGGAAGAAATTAATTTTTCCTAGAATTTAGTTTTTTTTGTCCTTGAGTACTTTTCCATGCCACTCTTACTTTGTGTCTTTCCTTTATCCTTCTCACTGATTCTGTTCTAACTACACTGGCCTTAACAGTTTGAACTCATTTCTTTCTCAGGACCTATGCCTATTCCATCCTGTCTCCTGAAGGTTTTCCCCCAGATAGTCACATGGCTCATCTCAATTAAGTTTCTATTCCAAAATTGCAAATATTACTGATGAAGAAAGAAAAGATAATGTTATCTATAGCATTTACTCTGATTAAAAGATGGAGCTAATGGGGGCGCCTGGGTGGCTCAGATGGTTAAGCGTCTGCCTTCGGCTCAGGTCATGATCCCAGGCTCCTGGGATCGAGCCCCGCATCGAGCTACCTGCTTGGCGGGGAGCCTGCTTCTCCCTCTCCCTCTACTGTTCCCCCTGCTTGTGCTCTCTCACTCTCTGTATCAAATAAATAAAATCTTTAAAAAAAAAAAAAAAAAAAAAGATGGAGCTAATGTTTATCAATTCTGCTTCACGTATGTATGGTTTCAAAATATTCAAAGGCAAGAGAAAAACAAATGAAATTACTTTTATTGTTTTGATAGAGAAACAGGAAAGGTAGGTATTTGGACTCCTGGCTGTGCAGATAATGGAATGCTCTGATCTGGATATACACTAAATATAAGTAAAAACTGACTTCTTGGGGCGCCTGGGTGGCTCAGTTGGTTAAGCGACTGCCTTCGGCTCAGGTCATGATCCTGGAGTCCTGGGATCGAGTCCCGCATCAGGCTCCCTGCTCAGCAGGGAGTCTGCTTCTCCCTCTGACCCTCCTCCCTGTCATGCTGTCTGTCTCTCATTCTCTCTCTCTCAAATAAATAAATAAAATCTTTAAAAAAAAAAACTGACTTCTTACTAATTACATTCAACAATATAAACTGTGGTTTTACCAAAACAGTATTTTCACATTTTAGAGTATAAGAAAAAAATATTACTCACATCTAAAACTCACTACCTTTTTTTTTCTAAATGCCATGAAGATGATGCTAGAAACTGATGGGGTAGGGATATACAGGCTATTTTAAGCATTTTTTTCTTAAAAATTTATACAATTCTTATTATCCAACTTTTTTAGCACCTAAATAAAACATATAAAATGACAATACCCATCACTCTTGAACATTTACCAGGTTCCACGGACTCTGTGTGCTAAGTGCTTTATGTATATTTCCTATTTAATCCTCACATCAAATAAGAAAACTAAGACTAAGAAAGTTTAGCTAACTTGCTCAAGGTTATCCTCATTTGTTCTGAAGGAGACTGGCTTCCTTACCATTCTGCAGTAATGAATAATTTACCCAGCACGAGTACTCCTGTACAATGCTGCATCTGCACACACAAAGCATGGCACTAATGTGGCCCAATCTCTATACACTAATCTAGATATGAATATTTTTTAATATTTTATTTATTTGAGAGAGACAGAGAGAGTGAGGAAAGAGGTGAGACACAGACTCCCCGCTGAGCAGGGAGCCCGACGCGGGGCTCGATCCCAGGACCCTGGGATCATGACCTGAGCCAAAGGTGGACGCTTAACCGACTGAGCCATCCAGGCGCCCGTAGATATGAATGTGTTTTTTTTTTTGTTTTTTTTTTTTTTTTAGATATGAATGTGTTTTGAAAAGTATTAAGAAAATACTGATAAAAGTTATTTCTGTTGGTATTATTTTAATAAATAAATAAATTGGCATTTGGATTTTTAGTATAAATTTGCAGAACTTTTCCCAAGCAAAAGCTGTATGAATACAATAAAGACATATGACCCAAGTGCTATGAAATGTTCTAAACTAGGGGCAGAGAAGATTCATTAATTTATTTGAGACTCTTATTGAGTACTTATACCATGTTTGAATATAGGCAAGACAGTGCCTGGCACAGGATCAAACTCAATAACTATTTGTTGAATGAGTAAATAAGAGAGACAAATTTCTCAGAGTCTGTAATCTAATAAGGGAGACACACATACAAGCACATGATTAAAAGACAATATGAAAAGACCCATGGGAGGACATGAGAGGGAGCTGCTAAATCTCAGAGGTCCACTAAAAGTGTAGGATAAAGTTGGTTTTGTGTAAATGGAGTTCACAATCCTAAAATATTCTAATTGGATCCTAATAGGCGCTTAAGGAAAGGCCTGTTATGTGTTCTTTCTCTTTCTACTCATCCCTTCCCTACTATTTAAATAGAAAATAAAACTTAAATATATCACAGCTTTACAAGTCAAAATTTAGGACTGTTGAATATATTTACACCACTTACCTAAAAACAAATATACAACTTTTTTCCTGTGAAATTTGTGGTGGATGAAGAACAATAAATCTGTTTTCCTGTTTAAAGATCTTAATGTAATTGAAAGAGCATTGGGCTATGTTGTTTTTTTGTGTGATTCTGGTTCATTTAAACATTGGTTTCTCTGGCTTTGTATGAAAACATTCTTCTATGTACTTTCATATTCATTTACTTAACTGCCAACAAATATTTACTTATCACCTACTGTGTGCCAGGAAAAAAACATGATGGAATCTATAGTTTTATATACAAAGTAAAATAAAGATACTCTTTGGCAAGTTTAATATACAAGGATATTAGTCAGAATAATTCTTGGAGGTTTTACTACATGCGTAAGAAATATTAATCCAGGAGGAAGATATTTAGGAAATAAAGTGAATATACAATTTAATAAGGTCTTTTTCTAATTAAATAATGATCTTTAAAATTTTATATCCTTAATAAATTGCATTGAGCTTCACAAGATACTACAGATACCAACATGGGAGGTAGTTCTGGGCTTACTGTATATTCAGGGCAGGACAGATTAGATGTTAAAAGTGTGCTGTAGTAAGTTTTCTTTGAGAGAATACATAGAATTTGATAAATTTCAGACAAACAAGAAAGACAATCTCATGAATGATCTTGATAGAGATAACCCTCAGAAGATATAAAATAAAAAATACATCCAATATATGGGGCACCTGGGTGGCTCAGTCGTTAAGCATCTGCCTTCGGTTCAGGTCATGATCCCAGGTCCTGGGATCGAGCCCCGCGTCGGGCTCCCTGCTCAGCAGGAAGCCTGCTTCTCCCTCTCCCACTCCCCCTGTTTGTGTTCCCTCTCTCTCTGTATCTCCCTCTGTCAAATAAATAAATAAAATCTTAAAAAAAAAATACATCCAATATGAAATAAGGGAGAAAAAAGAAATAAAATTCAATATAGAAATAGAAAATAAGAAGTATTAAATAAATGGAAGTAAGTCCTATGAGAAAAGTCCATTATCAAGACATAGATACACAGACTGAATTAAAAACAATTCAGTAATGTGACAAAAAGGATAAAAGTTTGAAAAGATAGGTCTTTCCTCAAACTCCCTCCACAATGAGATTGTAATAAAGACAAAGACCCCATATTTTTGGTGTTTGATCATCCCAGACAGCTTTCAAGTCCCCAGCTTTTCCTTTACTCTTTTGCCCCATATTTGAGGAATAAGATCCCAAACCTCCATCCCAGCTCCATCCACTAACCACAGTAAAAACCCAAAGCACCAGAGTCCCTCCTTGTTTCACTCCCAGGTGAACTGGAGTTCTCTTTCGGGAATTCTTTTGCCTCTTAACATGAGTAACAACCTTTGCTTTCTATCTTTTTGGTACCTATGTGTCATTCTGCCCATTATCCATAAAGGCTTGAGGGGAAGGAGTGTGGCTAGCAGCTGTCCAGCATCCAGCAGGGGATTCTAGGTACTTATATCAAACACAGGCCTTCCCAAGGCTATCTAAAATTTCAGCTTACTCCAGACAATCCTGTTTTTCCTCCATTGCTTTTTCTTTTTTTTTTTTTTTTTAAGATTTTATTTATTTATTTGACAGAGAGAGAGACAGCTAGAAAGGGAACACAAGCAGGGGGAGTGGGAGAGAGAGAAGCAGGCTTCCCGCGGAGCAAGGAGCCCGATGCGGGGCTCCATCCCAGGACCCTGGGATCATGACCTGAGCCAAAGGCAGACGCTTAACAACTGAGCCACCCAGGCGCCCCTCCTCCATTGCTTTTTCAGTAGCATTTATTACCACTTGACATACAACAGATTTTTACTTATGGTTTTTCTTAATCTCTTATTATATGTTTTTCCTACTAAAATATAAGCTTCTGACAAGCAAGATTATCACCTATTTATTTATCTAGGGCCTAGAATAGAGCCTGACAGCAGACATTCAATTTTGGTAGAATGCAATGATGAAAAATATATACCAGGTCAACATAAACCCAAAGAAAGCCTTAGAAGCAATTTTAACATTAGGGAAATAAATATTTAAGGCAAAAAAAATCCTAAGAGACAAACGGGAGGATATAAACTAAGAATAAGGGCTCAACAAGATGTAACAATCATGATGTGATTACACATGATAAAATATATGATCTTTATGACAATTGATTTTAAAATATGGGTTAAGTAAATAGATTTTTGGAAAAATACTAGCACAAAAAAAAAATAGAAAACTTAAGTAGACCAATAATCAGTAAGGAATTAAAAATAGTAAACAAAAATCTGTCCTTTTTCCTGCCTTCAAGCACCTTCAAACTTGAGATGGTTTTACTGGTGAATTTCTCCAAATTCTTAAGGAATAATTTTTATGTTACACAAGATATTTCAAAAAATAAGAATAAAGAGGGAAGGTTCCAGGCTTATATTATTAGAACATTTTAATCTCCTATTGAAATTAGTTGGAGGCAATAGAAAAAGGAAATCATATTCCAATAACACTTATTCACAGAAATGCAAATTTTCTAAATAAATACTGTATCAGGTAATTGAATCCTACACCATTCTCCAGTAGAATTTAAATCAGAAACACCAGGGTTTTCTCAACAGTAGCATATTTGCCAATGAGGTCATTCACTTTATTAATGAACTATGAGAGAAAAGTAACAGAGATTCAGGGTAAAAAATAAAGGGGAATTGAATACCCAATTATGTTAACACTCTAGAAAAAATTTCTAAAAGGCAATTCCCTTACACTAATAAAATACAGTTGCCAATTTTATAGCAAATATTGTTCTTAATAGGGAAATTCCAGAAGCATTCTTTTTTTAACTCTGGAAATAAGTCAAGGATGATTATTATAACCATGACTGAGCAACATAACCCTAAGGGTTATGGGCAAAGTAATTGAGCAATAAAAAAAAAAAAAAAGGTCAGGAAAAGATAATATTGATATTTGCATATGCTATAATTTACACAGAAGATTCTGAAGAATCAATAAACTATTGGAAATAGAAGAGATCAGTCAATTGGCTGACACAAGGCTGATTATATATATGTGTGTGTGTATATATATATATATACACATATATATACACATGTATATATATATATGGCTGATTATGTATGTGTATATATATATATACATATAGGTTGATCTTGTATCAGCCAATTGACTGATCTCTTGTATATCCAGTAGTTTGTTCATATATATCTATAGATATCTCAATATTTCTCTACTTCCACAATAAAATGTTGGGTGCCTGGGTGGCTCAGTTGGTTAAGCATTTGTCTTCAGCTTAGGTTATAATCTCTGAGTCCTGGGATCGAGTCCCATATCAGGCTCCCTGCTCAGCAGGAACCTGCTTCTATGCCCCTCCCCTGGCTCGAGAGTGTTCTCTCTCTCTGTCGATCACTCTCTCTCTAAAAATGGATAAAATCTTTTAAAAAATGAAATAGAACATACAGATGTGGTTTATAATAGCAAAAAAAAAGGACTCTCAGAAATAGCCAATTCTATTGAAGGACAAAAAAAATGCCTGATAAAATAGAAGTATATACCATGTTCATGCATGGTCCATCCAATCATTACAAAGCTGTCAGTTCTCTCCAAATAAATCTGTTATTACTTAAATGCAATTTCAACTGTAATCCAAGCAGAATTTTTGGAGGAAGATTGGTAACTGGTTTTAAAAATTTATGGAAGAATAGATGTATAGAAATATCTAGGGCAATTTGTGAAAGAGTAAGAACTTACACTGCTCTATCATATCCATTAGTTCCATCTATTATAATGCTGGCTTATACTTTTGGACCTAGGTTTTATTACAATTGCTGCATTGCTTAAAATTCTACCAGCTGTTTAAGTTCTCTTTTCGTATTTCCACGATTAGGTGCAAAAGAGGCAACAGGCAGTCTGTGCTCTGTTTATTCTCTGATCCTCCCCTTTACAACACTGTTATAAATATTAATCCATTCATGTGTATCTCTATAGTTCTCATTCTATAATGTGATTTGTCACAAGCCTTTTTCTTCTTTATAAAGTTTTTAAATATTCTCAAATATTTTTAAAGAGAGAGAATATAAACTAAGTGGGTCCAACTAGTAAGATCCTTGATTCCACCTACGACACACTCTTCTCTGAACAAGATTTTCTCCTATCTGAGATTCTGAGAGCTCAGCAGTGTTCTACTCTTCAGCCTGAGTTCTCTGTGTGCGATCTCAAGTGTCACAGGGGAAAGAGAAAGATCCTTGATTTAACAAACAAAACTCCCTATCACAGATGCTTGCCTAATTCTCTCATCTTTTCACTCCCTGAATTTCACTTTATCTCACAGACATAAATACAATGCTGTTCATAGTCCCCGAATTTAATCTGTAAAATGAAAGAGTTTTAATATGTTATTTCAAGCTTCTGTAATTCTATATAGTAACTGTATATGGACAGCACATGCAAATCATGAGACAGATTTATACTTGATCTTTGTACCGTGGTTTTTAGCTTTATATGGCCATAAAAATCATAAATAAAAAAAATTTTGTGACTATAAATTTATATCTGCTAACTCATCTTGTCTTCATATTTTGTCTCCCATCCAAACCAGTTTCAAAAACCTTTTGCAATGTCTTTGTTACAGGACCAGAACATCAAGATGCACAAACTATTCAGTGAATAGCAAAATAGTATTTTAGCACAGCATTAATCTGTAAAGGCACTCACCGTGTATTACATATTGTAGCAGCTTCAATATAGCTTATAAACATTTAATCCAGGTTTTTAAGAAAGACTTCCATTCTCCATTCTTTCTTCCATTCTCTTAATAGTCTACCATTCAGACTTCCTTAATTCAAATTGTTATCACATCTTACTGTTCTAATTCTTAAAGCAGCTTAAAGCAGCTTCCCATTTAAAAACATAGTCTCTGAAGACAGTCACTAGAGTTAGACTATGGACACAATTTTTGTTCAGTTTTATTTTTTAAACTTTTAGGTATTTAAATTTTGCAATAGTTTTTGACAATACATTATGTATAACTAAATGAAGAGGTTTTTTTTTTTCTTTTTTTTTTTAAGAAACAAGCAGAGCCTTTCCTGAAGTTATAATACCAGTTCCCAAGTGTATATGGATTTTCATTTAAAATATAAAGCTACTAAAAGGGGAACTCAGACCACCCACTGTATTTTGAAAGAAAATTCTGGATTAAAACAGAAAACATTATAGCCTCTTTAAATCCTCCATACCAGTACAATAAATATATGATTACTAATAACCATATCAAGAAACAAATGCTAAATTTACTATAAACATTCAGAGAAATAAGCAAAATCAACATGAACTGACATTTAATTTATGCCTTCTTTAGTTATTAAATCTGTAGTTTTGGTATTGACAAAATTTTTAAAAGGCATATGAACTTTAATTGTTACTAATATCTTAGGTTTCCTTGGTAATTGTACCCTAATTAATTTGCATATAGTTCTCAAGGCTTAAAGTAACTTAGATATTCAGGATTTTTGTAGTAATTTTCCTATGTGTCATGTGCTTTGAATTAGACAAGCTGTGCTTTGTACTCTTCTTTTAAAAGTAACAGCCGCTTCAGTATTCCCATCAAGTTCTCAAATATAATCTGAATGATTTATCTATTGGTAGGTTTTCTACTTTATCTATGACTGAATAAAACACGATATTATTTCTCTCTTCTTCTTCCAAATATTTACTCTTTTCTTGAAAGAAAAGAGAAATTAAAGACTGAATGATTAAGCTTTTTTAAAAAGCAATTCTTATTGTTAATGCGAGAGAAATGAAATGCGAAAGCATGACAAAGAACTAAAAATTATCTGATTTCTCTACTGTGTTAAAGTTGTATGTATTTCCTTTATTGGATCAAAATAGCACCAGAGATTTTTCTTTCCACTAATTCCCAAAACATTTTTTTTTAAAGATTTTATTTATTTGACACAGAGAGAGAGAGAGCTAGAGCAGGAACACAAGCAGGGGAAGTGGGAGAGGGAGAAGAAGGCTTCCCGCGGAGTAGGGAGCCGATGTGGGGCTCGGTCCCAGGAACCTGGGATCATGACCTGAGCCGAAAGCAGATGCTTAACGACTGAGCCACCCAGGCGCCCCATCCCAAAACATTTCTACAGAGCAAAATAAAAATGTAAAATCAACACTGTCATAATATTAGTCTTATACCCTCAGGCATAAGAAAATGAAAGCTCTATGTCTATTTCATAATATTTTATTCCTTTTTTTCCCCTCTCAAGCCCTGACCTACTTTTACCATTAAGTCTTAGCTAGCCATTTTTGTGGTTCTGAAATGTTTACATATTTTCCTCCATTTTCATTCTGATGCATATTTACAAACAGGAATAAATTATAATAATATGAAAGGATAACTAACAAATTAATGATACCCACTTTGAAGAAAGTTATACAAAATTATTCTTCTGTAATACAAATGTTAGCATATAAAATGTAATTAAATTTTGGTTTCACTATGAAGTACATGAAAATCTTAAATATTATTTTTGAAATAGAAATATAATGTCATGAGTTGAAAAGGAAGGAAAATACTACTCAGTGAAAAAAGCAGATCAGTGCAGTTCAAGTAAATAAATCAGTTTCTAAAGAATAAGGTTCACAGTAACAATGTAAATAGAATTCTATGTGTTAATTGTACTTTCTTGTTCATACATTTGACCTTATTAATTTTAAATATCTTGACAATACGGTATAATTCTTGAGGATGTAATTCTTTTCTAATCTGGATGAAATAGCAAAGATGTTGAGGAGGTTCCTATATTTCTTGGGAGAAATCCATTTTAAGATGATTAAAGTATAGCCTTCTGAACGTCTAGTCCTTATGGCATTTATAACAAATGAAACATCACCTTAAGTTAGAATAAGAATCTAGTATTGTAATCCACTCTACCTGGTTGAGGGAACCTTTTTTTATTTTTTTAATTTTTTTTGAAGATTTATTTATTTTAGAGAAAGAAAGCATGTGTGCACAAGCAGGGGGAGGGGCAGAGGGAAAGGGTGAGAGAGGGAGAAAAGAGGACTCCCTGCTGAGCACAGCCCATGTGGAGCCTGATCCCAAGTCTCTGAGATCATGGGCTAAGCTGAAATCAGGAGTCAGATGCTTAACCAACTGACCCACCCAGGCACCCCTGGTCGAGGGAACCTTAATGAGTCCACAGTCTCTAAATGACAACTGAAAAAGAAGCCATTTATTCAATTGATAAGTGTCTATATAAAATTTAACATTCAGAATCTTTGCAATATGTATATATTTTAAAATCTGTAGTAATGAAGACATATGTGAAAATAACCAAAGTCAGTATTTTATTTCATTTAGTCCTTTGTATAACTGTGCACATAAGATATTCATTATAAGCAGCTAAATGAAAAATACTGTATATATTTCCAAAAAGTTAGGGAAGGAAGGAAAAAAAACAAATGGACGGAATAATGTCTATAAATATAGAAACAAGAATATAACCAGGAATAAGCAAGAAATATACAGGGGATATATAAAAATATTTCTTAAGTATTAAGAGAAGATTCAGTATTATAATTGTAACAATTTTTTCTAAATTAATCTATAAATTCAATTTAATATTAATAAAAACTTAAGTATATTTTTCTAAATTTGATAAGCTTATTTTAAAATGTACATTAAAATACTTGTAATTATTTCTAAAAATAGGTGGGGAATTCTGAAAAAATAACATGGGATAGGGGATTCACTCGCTTGATAATAACATTCATTACTAAGCTATAATATTTTACATGCTTTGGTACTGGACATAGATTAATTAGTAGAACAGATCCAGAAATGTAACCATATGTATAGTGAAAAATTCTATAAGTTAAAGGTGCTGTTTCCAACATTTGATAGTTGAAAGATGAATTTAATACCCTTTATTTTTTGAATTGTTTAGCTGAGTGTGCATATTTTTAAAATAGTATGTATACAGGGCGCCTGGGTGGCTCAGTTGGTTAAGCAACTGCCTTCGGCTCAGGTCATGATCCTGGAGTCCCGGGATCGAGTCCCGCATCGGGCTCCCTGCTCAGCGGGGAGTCTGCTTCTCCCTCTGACCCTCCTCCCTCTCATGCTCTCTGTCTCTCATTCTCTCTCTCTCAAAAAAATAAATAAATAAAATCTTTAAAAAAAAATAAATAAATAAAATAAAATAGTATGTATACATAATTAGAAAATTTATTTATATAGACACATATATACATGTGACATAATATATTAACATATACACGTATAAAAACTAAAAATATGTGTTTCCATATTATGGCATATACAAATAAATATGTGTATATATGTGTGTATACATATATATGTGTCTATACGCAAATATGCACATTTATACACATACACGTGTGTGTCAAAGGAATAAATAAAAATGCTTTAAAATATATTAAATATATTGTTTTGTGATAATATTTCTAGTTTGTTCTGGATTTTTGGTTTTGTTTTTGTTTTTGCTTCAAGAAAATTATATATAATAATAATATAATCTTAAACTCAGGATTTGAATAGGAAAAAGTTTCAGGAGGAATAGCATTTGATCCTTTTTCATTTTCCACTGAAATTACAGCAATGTAATGGTGTGGAAAAAAGTTTCTAAAAAAATTATCAATGAGAAAACTATATAAACTTTATTTAGAAATTCAGATAGTATTATTAAACATAATTAATTTAATCAATAGGCTAATAATTTTAAAACATAATTAAAATTTTTGAAAGATTGAAAATACACTTTCTGCAAAGATGAGGTATTCTGGAATTACAAAGCAAATAAAAATAAAAGAATTTTGATAATGATTTAAGAAAGCAGCACATCTAACAAAAGGATTCTGATAGGACAATAATGTAACGATAATCCTTTGTGGATGGAGACCCTCCACCCCAAAATATATTAATAAAATTTAGGTGAAAATATAAGCCAATAGATTGACAGCTCTGATATAAAAAATTCAAATAGGCAAAAAACCCACCCAAATTTCATGGAGTTTAACTTTCAAACAGGATTTAGACCATTGGTCTCCAAGTTCATTTACTCTTGGAAAAACAAAGCTTTCTGTTTTAAGAGAAAAAAAGCTTATTTTTAAGACAGGGAGAGAGTACTCCTCTACTACATGTTAATGATCTCAGGATAAACAAATCCAAAATATATGGATTGAGTTTCCTTCCAAAAGCACATGGCTTATAAATTAAAGGAAAACTCCTTGAGGCTACATGTTTTATCAAACCTAGAACAAACTAGAATAGTTTTAAGAGGTAAAAAAAATTACTGAAACTATAGCCAAAAGTACCCATCCCTGAATTAAACAAAACACCATGACCATAAAATTCTATTTATACTATTCAGAAAAGAATAGCATGAGAAAATCCAACAATTACTAGAAGGTAAAATATACTTCTTCAGGAAATTCTGAGGTTACCTACTCTCTCTTCCAAAAATATACTGTATTTATAACATTTAAGAAAAAAATGTCATCAATGCATCAAAGAATTTAGGCACACAAAAAGGCATCACTCTACAATGTGATATTCCAATATGAGAGATGGTGATAATTCGGCCCTCTGCTTCATTAAGATGCCTTTTTCTTTCATTAACAACTATTCCCTACTCTCCCTATCCTAAACTCACACCACCACTTCCTAACACACACACACACACACACACAGAGTATATTTTTTGCTTCTTTAGAATATGTTAAAGTATTTCAATGACTGTGATGTGGTGGTGATTTTATAATGGGTCAACTAGCTACGCTGATCTATGTATCTCAGAATTCCTATCTCTATATGTTTCATTACAGGGTCCACAAGAGGTTCTGGTGGGAGGTTTTGAAGGTTGGAAGTAAAGCAGCAGTCATTTTGTTGCTGATCCTCTGGCTCACCTCCTGGACAGGAGGGAGTGGTCAGGCCTGGAACTCTCCCATCCTCCTCTGTATTGACCTTCAGCATTTCCAACTCCTGGGACAGGAGTCTGTGTCTAGCTCTATGATAAAGAGCCCTGGTTTTTGTAGGAGACCTACACCAAAGCAGGCCAAAGGCAATAAAAACTGACAAAGGATTTCAGTCCAAACTCATGGGCTTTTTTTTTTTTTGTTCTCCCTCACTGTGTGTTTGTGTTTCCAGCTCGTTCTTGCTCTCCTGCACTTTATACTCACCTTTTCTTCCCTAGGACAACAAGATCCATCATCATATATGAAAATAAAAGCTGTATAGGGGCTGTTTAACCAGCTGCCACAATTGTATTGGGTTAAATCCTGAAGCAAAATAGCTACCAACGCATACACACACATGTGCACACACACACCCTCCAACTTCTTTAATTGAATCTTGATTGGTACAGACACTGAGAACGTCAAGTCTCAGCAGAGGCAGATAGGCAGTTTATTTGGGAATCAGAAAGACCCTCAAAGTGCACTACATTTACACAGCTATATATATTGCTGATTTTCAAGTTCAGCTTGAAAATGTGTAAGCAACAAGTATTTGTTCAGATGCAGATGTTTATTAGAAGTTCTTGAAAATTCTAGCCAGTATTCTTTTAGTTGCAAGTGACAGAAACCTAACTTAAACTAGTTCAGGTCAAAAGGGAATCTACTGAGTTGTGGAAGCAAATAATAAGAAAGCCAGGAAAAATAGAAACAGGAATTGAGATACTATCTGAACTTTCAATGATCTCTAAATTGACCCTCTCTGTTTTAGCTTCTGTTTCTCAAACTAATCTTTTTAAGAAAGCTTTAAAAAATACTGGTGCTTTCGGGCTTTATATGTGTAAAACCATAGATGTAACCCCAGAAAAGGGCTCTTTCTTTTGGCTCCCATATAAAAATCTTGGTGGAGGCCTCTAATCAGCCTCTATGATTAAGACTCAGGCAGGAAAAAGACAGAAACTAAGTACTAGTTGGCAGATCCCAGTAGAACAACAGGATTCGGGAAAGGGGTATATTTCCTCAAGTAAAACAAGGTATGACTATCAGAAGAAAGGAAGGGGTATGGAATTCAAAAATAAAGCTACAGATATCCATGACACTGGGGTGGTACTAATCATAGGGTATAAATTTCTTTCAAGGCTTTGCCTACTTTCTCTCACATATAGGAATTATTATAAAACATGTCTTATACAGAATAGCAGGATTATTCATGATAATGCAAACATTTAAAAAAAAAACGGTCATGGCTAATGAATTAATGTCACTTTGGCAGAAGGTCTATGCCCTTAGTTAGTCTGTTGACAGATCCATCTTGTTCAACATATTTATCAATCATTTGAACCAAGCCAAAGATATGTGCTTATTAATTTAACAAGAATCTAAGAGGGAAAGGAAACATGCTTGATGACAGAATACAGATCTAAAGGCACATCAACATAGGCTGTGGTAATAGAAACGGAGTGTTAAAATAAGAGTTAGGATTCTTCCCAAACCTGTGATTTTATAGCTCTCATACACTGCAAATTAAGAAATAATTATTACAATTAGTTTCCACATATATTTTCAGAAATTGATGGGAGGTGGTAAAGAGTCAAATGTATTTTCTCATCTATATTGGTTTCATATGATTTTTAATATAGTGTATATAATATATACTACATATGTGAATATATATATTATTCACATGTGTATATCTGCAGTTACATATCAGACTTAAATTTCTAATCTTATGCTTGATCCACCAGTCCAGTGATCACAGTGATTATAATTTGCTAACAGAAGTCTAACTAAAAAGTTCATCTGTGACTTTCTTAAATGACCTTTTTAGAATTAAAGTTTATGACTCAATCTGGAAAGGACATACATACACATAGGAAGTGTGATTAGAATCTCAACTACATTGAGAGATAAGACTGAAAACATTGAGATTCTGTGATGTAAAGATGAGAAACAACGACAAGAAGGAGAAATCATTTGTCCTCCTGAAATATGTTCTAGTTTATAGTGATTCTTACACCCCAAAGCATTACCTCATTACCATCCGCCCCAACATTCAACTCTCACCTCTGACATTGTTCATGAGGCAACGGGAATAGGCCTGGACTGCCCAGATCCTGTGAAACTATTATAAAACTGAGTCTTGTCTGCAGACACATATTCCAGAGCTCAGATCTCACTGGAAAGACATCAATTCAGAGTAGAGTAGATATTTGATAGAATTTAAAGAAAAGTCTCAATGAATAGAAGGTCAAAGAGCACATGTAAAGTAACAGATTTTAAAAATGAATATGAAATTAAATATTACAACGAAACATTAGAGACACAGTCACAGAATGATAATAGAATAATTTTTAAAAGCAAAATGTAGACAGTGTAATAAGAATTAAATTCTAATGAAGGAATGAGAGACCTGAGTGCCAGTAAAATTGGCCATCGTTACTGATAGAGTTAAGAAGAAAGATAACATTAGATTGATTGTGGAAAGATATAACTGCTCCTGAAGTTCCCCACTGTGTTCTTTATTAAATTTGAATGTGATTCATTCATGGCTCAATGATCCATTGGTGCATAAGCATTTGCACCAATCTATTCGGTACATGGAACCATGCCAGAAACTTAGTAAGAAGCAAAAGAAATATAAGACATAGTCCACATAACCTACAATATCCTACAATCTGGCATGTGCATGAAATAAATAATAATGCAAGATACTATTAATGTAAATGCAAAAAGAAGAAAACAGATACTCCAGGAGTTCAAAGAAAGAGCATCACTGTCAACTTGAGCAGTTAGATAATTAAGCACAATTGGAATTTGTGGTCAAACCTTCCATAAGAAGATCTCCAAAAGGAATAAATACTATTTGTTTACTAAGGGGGAACACTCCCTGTCTCCTTTTTTCTTCACATCCCTTATCTAGTTAATCAAAAAGTCCTACTGAGTTTACACTATGAACATATCCATCCCCACTTGTCTCCACACTCACAATCCTCTCCTAATCCATGCCACCATCTTTTTTTGTCTAAATCACTGAACCAGCCTTGCAAGTGTTCATTCTTCCAGTTAAAACTGGGTTAATGATGCAGTATTGAGGTGAATATGTCCTATGGTCAAAAGGGAAATAGAATCGGAGGCACAGATTTAAAATATCACAATAAAAGTGGCAATCTGTATAGGAGGGGTCAGCAAACTAAGGCCAAATTCTGTTTTCATAAATGAAACTTTATTGGAACCCAACCACACCTATTCATTTGCACATTATCTATAGTTGCTTTCCTACTACAACAACAGAAATGAACAGTTACTGTAAAGATCACCTGGGCTATATCAGTTGCAAATATCTTCTCCCTTGCAGTAGGTTGCCATTTTGTCTTGTTGATGGTTTCCTTCACTGTGAAAATGCTTTTTATTTTGTAAAATGCATTTAGTGGTTGGCAATTGACTGAATGTGGGATCATATTTAGAAATCTTGGCCAAAGCTTAACCCTCCTTCAGTTTCACCTCCAAGTTAACTTAAGGGTAAGACTAGATTGGACTAGAAAGTATCACCTAGACAGTGGACAGAAAGTATCACCTTTCAGGGGCAGGCAGTGCTCAGCAAGAGGGGGGCTACACACACTGTGAACCTTATGTGGATGCTACCCCTCCTGGACATCAAGGATGTAAGATCCCCAAAAGAATTACTTTTAATGATAGGGGGTGCCTATAAGGAGGGGACACTAGAGTTTAGGTCTCTGGACATCTGTTTTGTCAGCAAAAACAAGCTAGCATACAAACAAACAAACAAAAAACACCAGCAAATATTCTAGATGAGACATTTTCTCTAAAACTGCCCACCTAATTCCTTAAACTGTAAAACCAGTTTCTATTTTGATAAACTTCAATTGTGTGCTTCTTAGGCCAATGTTTTCCATTTGGACCAGCAGTTAGGCACACCTACTACTCTTTATCACCATGTCAATTAATCTACAGAAATTTATTTGCAGCTTTATTAATGTTTTCTTGCCCTTTGACTCTGAAAACAGAGATAGGTCTTAAGATAAGCTATGTAAGCTCAGAGTAGTACCTACAGCTTAACACCAAAATGAAAACCAGAGCTGTCGGAATAGATTTTCCTTTCATGATGGTAAAATATGCATGTGCTCTGAACTCTGTTTTCTTTGTATATTGAAGACTTGAGATCATTTTAGTTGGCTTACTTTCTGCTTTACTATAAAGGAGAGAAAAGTTAATATTTTTCTATATGCTGTTGACAAGATTTTTTATGGTCTTATAATCAGAGTTGACTCAGTATATTGGTATTCTTTCAATCCAGTTAATCTGAGTACTGTCCAAATGAATGCCTCGTATCTAGGCAAAATAATCCAAGCCATCATTTTGGAGAACCAGTCCCAAATATTGATTTAAAAAAAAGAAACCTTTAAATGAGTTCATTTCCTTACTAAGGAGGCATATTTTGCAAAACGTTTACCATAGAGGATCCTCAATTAAATTGTGGCATCAATTAAATTGATTTTCTAGGATTTTAATGGCTGTAGGTGTTTTGAAACATCTGTCTAAAAAATATAAGATAAAAAATACAGGCCACAATGATTTCTGCTATGTACTAGGATAGTAGAACTTTGAGGTCTCCAGTGCTCATTTTTACCTGTGGTTAGTGGGGCCAGAAGTGTATGGTGAATAATTAATAGCCCTGACTAGGGATCTCCATTCTGAGAAAGGTAGTTTCTCTATTGAAATTCTCAGTTTTCATTTGCAGGTATCATCTGTCTCTTATATAAGGCAAAATTTTGGATCTGCACTTTAATCAGCAGCACAGAGTATCTGTACTCCAGATATTACCAGAGAGCAAGCCTAAATCCTTTTTGCCCCCCAATACTAATAAAAATATTCACTGAAATAAATATTAATTGAGAGTTGCCTGGAGCCATATAATTCATCTTTTTCTCTTGACAATTTTTTTCTGATTAGATGAGAATATCAGAAAGCTTCATATACAGACATTTTATCACCCAATCATCCTCTTAGATTAAGGCGTATGTGGTAGGCTGAATAATCATCCCCCAAAGATGACCACATCCTATTTTCTGTATATGTTAACTTACATGGCAAAAAGGATTCACAGATCTTGTGATGGGGAAATTATCCTGGATTTTCCCACAGAGTCCAATGTAACGATAGTCCTTATACAAAAGAGGCAGGAGGGTCAGAGTCAAAGGAGACTTAACTACAGAAGCAGAGGCTGTGTAATGGCCAGGAACCAAAGAATGTAGGTAAACTCTTGAAGCTAAAAAATGTAAAGAACACATTTTCCCCAACAGCTTCCAGGAAGAATCCCAGCTCTGCTAATATTTTGATCTTAGTACTGTTAGACCCATTTCAGCACTCCAACCTCCAGAATTATTAGATAATATTGTTTTGTTTTGTTATTTTAAGCCACTAGGTTTGTGTAATTTGATATAGCACAATAAGAAACTAATCTAGCAAGCTAAAAGAAAATGTATGTAAAACCTCTTATGGTTTTCATTGTACTAATATTTGTTGAGTATGCAATTAACTCCACCACACTAGGTCTTCTTTTTAGAGTTTTTCGAGAAAAAAATTTTTCAGGTGTTAATACACAAATAACTTGTCCTCTCTTGAGCTACTAAAATCTGTGGATTATATCCCTGATTATTCTTTCTCAAGAGGTCATCACTACTAAGAAACTGCAATCCAATCCATTATTATGAAACTAATTTTATCCCTGGTTCAGCTTTACTTTTCTGTTTTTGTTTTCTCTTTACTCTTTTTCTTATTTACCGTTATAGCTCCTTGTTTATGTATAAGCCATTTCAAATCATTTTTGAAGATGAGTATAAATAAGTCAAAAATTAAACAAATAAATTTTTAAAAAAGATTTATTTATTTGACACAGAGAGAGAGTGAGACAGAGAGTGCATGTAGCAGAGGGAGAGGGAGAAGCAGGAGCAGGGAGCCTGATGCGGGACTCCATCCCAGAACCCAGGGATCACGACCTGAGTTGAAGGAAGACGCTTAATGGATGAGCCACCCAGGTGCCCCTAAACAAATAAATTCTTATAAATCTTTTATTAAGAAAGATCTTTTTCATGCTTAATTGAAGTTCTCCCCCATTGTAAATTAATCTCATTAAAGATCTGGCCTATAAAGAGATTTGGAAAGAAACCATTTTGAAAAAAAAAAGTGTAAAGCTTTCTCATTTTCAACTAGACTAGCAAATAACATTTTTAGTGTATAACTTTTTTTAAAAATTCACTGATGTAAAATCCATTACATATCCTCCACTCTAGAAGTAGAATCATTGATTACATGATTTCTCAAATAACGTAATGAACAACTGTATTCCTTTTCTACATACTATGTTTATCATTTTTTATTTTTCTTCATAGGTGATAATGAGAGATTGATATTGGCTATGTTCAAATAGGGATTTGATTAAGATTGGTAACTGTGTTTTAAAAAACTGTTCTTTGGCCTTTGACAAGAGCTGCTTACTTTTTGGTTAAGTCTTTGTAGTCCGTAACACTGGCGTCCCGTGTTTGAAGGGCTCTTGTGTAAGGATGAAGAGCTGGCTTTCCCTGCTCTTTACCCTGTGACTCATGACATTGAAACAACCTAACTTTGTCCTCATTGGGATAGAAATGTTCTCATTTAATAGCTGTCACAGACCACAGCTCATTCAATGAGCTCCACTTAGCTGTAACTCTGCAAATATATTTCCTATAGTTGGTGCTGATATTGGGGAATTAACCTTTCATGCCTCTTTCCATTTGATCCTACCTGTTGACATTTGTATGCCAAAAAAAGAATACCTCGGTGGCATGAGAAAGAATAGATATGAAGTTCCAAAGTGCTTGTCTGCCAAGTCGACAGGTTTAACTGAGGAAGGTGACTGGGAAAAGTGTAAAGATCATGCCAGACATTGGGATATATGTTTAGAAACAGGAAAAAAAACTGACTAGCAGGAAAAGCTGGTGGGAACAAAGTCTCTGGGAAGTAAGCAGATGATGGCAGGTGACAAAGTGGACCACAAAGAGGTGAATAGAGGAAGACAATATGCAGAAATGCTTGCAGCACTCAACATGAAAACTGGGCAGCTAGTCAAAGAAACATCAGCCTAAACTGGTCAAAAGCACATTTGGATTTGGCTGTTCACATCTTGTTGTTGAGCAAGAATTCCTCGATCATGTGGGAAAGTAGGGAAGGTCAGCACCCAAAACATTCATGGAGGCTCATAGACAGACTAAGGGTGACAGAAAAATGGCGTATTATAATACTGCAGGGCCAAATAACAGAATGTTCATTCTGGGTAATGAGTATCTGTTTTTTTTAATAGAAGGAATAGGGGTAAAAATGCTTCTAAATCTACCTGTATACAATGACAAGTGCTTATATTCATCTTGCTGGTTTGTTTTCTAGCTTTCTGTAATTGCATTTCATCTCTTTTTGTTTAATGACTGTTTTCTTCAATAGGCTATAAGCTCCAAAAAGGCAGAAATTATACCTATTTTGTTCACTATTCAGTATCCAGCAGCAACTCTAATGCTCATCACACAGAAGGCACTGATATTTATCAATATTTAGTATTTATCAAATAAATTAGTATATGAAAAGCAAAACTCAATTTACATGGGTACTTACTGGTGTTTGGCTGACTTGTAAAACTATGACCACTCAAAACTAGATTTGGTTTCTGTTTTGACAAAACATTAGTATATTTGAAACATCGAAATAAGTATTTCTGTGTTTAACTATTTATCATTTTCTAGGCATTGTATTAAAAAATAGGACTTAGCAATACTTTCAGTCTTTTCTGGCTCTGGATGACTGAGAACAACCATAAATAGAACTAAAGACCTATTTGGTTTTGAGTTTTTGTTTTTTTAATTTCTGATGTATGGAAACCATTAAAAATACTAAATATTTAAAAGGTGAAGAATTTAGATTAGTTTTAGGATTTAACAACAGGTCTAGTCTTTCCGCCATTTGGTTGTCAACCTCTGTATTCATATTAAGGAGATGTCTGAACCTATTTGTCACCCCTAGATAGCACTGGGTAATCCAATGACTTAATTTAGACATTGCCATATTCTAAGGAGACAGGGATATTATATTCTCCAGAGCTCAAACAACCTCAGTCTATCTAATCTCTAATTTCTGTTTCTGGGAGAGAATCTAAACACAACCTATTTTGTGGTGTTTTAGGAGGCAGCACATTCCTGCTCACCAATGATACTAATAACATCTTGGGAAAAACATGTGCCTGGACATAAAGGTCTCTCAGCTCATAGGGTCCTGCTGAATCCTTTCTTCTCATTGACAATCAACATAGTCCCCATTGCAGGAGGTGGGTTTTGTGTAAGAACATCTATCTTCAAACCCAGGAGTAATCAATGGCATGACTGAACATATTATACCACCATATGCAACAGTGAAGGAAATTAGAGAAAAGGAATAGTCATGTAGGCACGGGCAACTCTTAAGCTGAAACTCTTACTATAATTTACTTTCAAAACCATGAAACTAGACTTCAACTCATTAAAGGCTGCATGGGGATCTTATTTTCAGAAATCTTCAATTGATTATAATCGATATATCTTTAAAAGAGTCTTGCCAAACCCAAGAGTCCTCTGCATAAATTATTACTTTGTGTGGTAGGAATAAATGGAGGGGAGCCTGCAGAAAAACATGTTCTTTCCTGAAGAAGCATGCCCTTGAGGACAATAACGAACTCAGGAATCAGAGCTTCAAATTTAGAAAGCATCTATTTTATTAGAGAAAAGTGCCTGCTGAAAACTGCTCTCCATTTATTCTTGCTTTTACTCATTTTTTTTTTCTGAGAGGTGAGACCTATAAACAATAAAAAGATTTAAATATATAGACTGAAGAAGCAGCAACACAGGAAAAAATATATGTGTATATTGGTATAGTGCTGTCAAATCTATTAGTAAATGCTCTGGAAATACATAAATATGAGATTAACCTCAGCCAAATAAGAGTTAGTGTTGTTTTGTTCTACTGCCCAGAATACATAGAAAGTTTAAATCAAAGGCAAAGATATATTTTACTACCTTTTAGTCCTCCAATAATCTTAGCTTTGTGTTGGAAGAAAGGTTTTGTCGTTAGAGGCCAAAGCAGAGGCACCAAGTTCCAGAGAACTTATGTGACTTATTGAAAGCAGACTGGTACTTAGGATGCTCAGCTTCTAAATCAGATTACAGAATTTGGGTTCCACGCTCACCAACTGTAGCTGCTAAAGTAAGCCAATTATTTAACTTTTCTAAGATTTATCTCAAAATGAAGACCTATTTGTCACATAAGTGTTGCAGATGATTGGTATGTGACTAAGCATCAAAAATGTTAGTCAGTAATATGATAAATATTAATGATTTCCTATGAATGAGTGTGTGTGTGTTTTAAAATTTGGCAGCAGAGTATAAAGAAAGGGATATGTATATAAATGATTTTTTTTTTTTGCTTTAGTTTTTGTTCTTTAAATACACCTTAGATTTTACAGCTGTTTTAGGTTCACAGCGAAATCGAGGAGAAGGTTCAGAGCTGTCATATACTCTCTGCCCCCACACATGCACATGCTCTGCCATTATCAACATCCCTACCAGAGTGGTATAGTTGTTACAACTGATGAATCTACATTGTCACATCATTATCACCAAAGTACATAGTTCATGTTAGTGTTCACTTTTGGTGTTGTACATCCTATGGATTTGGGTTCAAATTATTCCCCAAAATGCCAAAGAACAGTCCATTGCCAGTATATTTAATAATTCAAAATTATTAATTAATAAAACAAATCTTATTTCATTGAAACTATAGTTGATGGGATGTAACAAAAGAACGCTAAAAGACAAATCTTTGCGTGCAAGGACTTTACTATTTTAATGGAATAATAAGTGACACTATAACATAAAATTCTTTAAAGTGCTTTTTTGAGTGTTTATACCAGGGAAGGCAATATCTTAGGACCACTGTTATAGGGAAAGAGGGAGATAAAAATAATTTAGATGTATATTCTGTTCCACAAACTTTATTCTACTGAGCTTTAAGTTATAAAATAAATAATACATCTAAATAATTACAATTAAAAGTGACAACAAGATGTGATCTAGAATTGTTAGAATATAAAGAATTGTTGGAACTCACAAAAGAGGAGAGATTTATTCTGGCTAATCTGACACTGTTTAATGAGGGGGTGGGTTTATTAACAGGTTTTAAACAAAGGCTGAAACTTTATTCAGAGTAAGAGAAAAGATAAGCAAAGTTACAAAGTCAGGGAAATGTGGAAAAGGGCCATTTATACATTCAATCAATTCATCATATATTTATCCAGTGCCTACCAGGAGCCGGGCACTATTGTTGGTGCTGGAGATACAGCAGTAAATGAAGCAGACAAAAATCCTATCCTTGAGGGGAGCCTGGGTGGCTCCTTCAGTTGGCTGCCTTCAGCTCAGGTCATTATCCTGGGGTTCTGGAATCACGTCCCACATGGGGCTCCCTGCTTAGTGGGGAGTCTGCTTCTCCCCACCCCTCCCCCCGCTCATTCTCTCTCTCTCTAGCTCTCTCTTTCTCTCAAATAAATAAATAAAATCTTTAAAAAAAAAAAAAAATCCTATCCAGAAACAAGGCATAGGATCATAGGGGAAGAGAGAAAAAAATGAAACAAGACGAAACCAGAGAGGGAGACAAACCATAAGAGACTCTTAATCTTAGGAAACAAACTTAGGGTTGCTGGAGGGGAGGGGAGTTGGGCGATAGAGTAACTGGGTGATGGACATTGGGGAGGCTATGTGTTATAATGAGCACCGGGTATTATATAAGACTGATGAATCACAGACCTGCACCCCTGAAACAAATAATACATTATATGTTAATTAATTGAATTTAAATTTTAAAAATTAAAAAAAATAAAAAATTTAAAAATTTAAAAAAGTCCTATCCTTGAGGAACTTACACTTTATGTTAGGAAAGCAAAGTTTCAGTTTGGTAGAAGCCAAGGAAACCAGAAAATTGATCAATCAATCAATCAGAAAACACTGGGGAGGAGAGGAAGATAATGTTTGGAAAGATACAACATAGAGCCAGGTCATATAAAGTTCTGAAGGTCAAGCCAGAAAGTCAAACTTTTGTTGTTTAAATGAGGGTCAGCCATTAGTTTTTTAAGGAGCAAAATATCCTAATCAGATCTGTACTTTAGGAAGATTAATTAGGTAGCTAATTAGTAAGATAAAGCCAAGAGAGTAGTGGATAGACTTTGCAGTAGTTCTGCAAAGAAATAACACAGACAAGCAGGTCAAGGGAAAGATAGGTCAGTTTCTGGAAGAGGACATACAAGTGTTTAGAGGTGAAGTAAAGCTATAAGGACACACAAAAGTCTGTGTCTTCCACATAAGTCAAGGCAGTACATGGCCTGTACTTCATAATGTAGTTCTGTACAGGGGAGAATAAATTTGTGGTGTCCACCTTTTCCTCTGATAGATTAATTCTCTTCAAAGCGGTCAATTAACTTGATCTTTACCCCTTTACAAGCCTTTCCTTTTGCTGAAAGCAGTGACTACTGAGGTAGAAATGCATCAGCTTCAGATAATCAGATGGACCTCCCATCATTAAATGTCCCTATTCTGAAAGGAACACTGAGGAACTTGGATAAAGGGGCCTTTTTGTTCCAGTTTAATTCCATTGTCTTCCTTGCTATTCATCTGTTTAGCAAATGAGGAGAGAAATTAATGACAATGATGAATGAAAAGCAGAGGGAAATGTGTAGGCATTGTAGACGTAAGCCAATCCACAATTGTCTCCAAAATGAGTCTGATGCTTATTTTCCCAGTCTTTAGACTCCTACCTCTATTCTTTGTTTTTCTTTATTTTTCCATTGTTCTCAATAGCACCAATGTACAAAGTGAGTCCGTGGTCAGCTTGCAACAAGAGAGGTAAAGAGCTGTCTACAAATTAAATTCCCAGCTCCAATCTGCAGGAACTGATACTTTTTTCAAACATTACCAACAAGAGATTACAAAAGAGAAATACAAGAATCTCAAATTATCAGAATAAAACACAGAAGATTATCAGTACTCACAACCTTTTTGAGCACATAAGAAAACTGGAAAATGAGAAAACACATACATACAAAGAATACACACACACACACACACACAATATACTCCACTGAGAAATACTGAGAAAGAAAGAATTTAATTGGTACCTAATATTTTTTATATGATTCTCACCTACCCTGCCAAACACATATGCACCTTCCCCCCCCTCCTTTGACAGCCTTGCTTTCTCAGAATAAAGAAACATAAAGTACAGGATCTCAAGTCATGGGATCCTTGGAGCAAATTCAATTTCATCACTTATGTTCTATTTCCTTAGGCATTTTACTTAAACTTTCTGAGCCTCAATTTTCTCACCTGTAAACAGGACTAATAATATCTACTTCTAGGTTCTAGTGTGTATCCAATGAGATAATACAGATAAATGCTTAAAACATCAAGTAATTAACAAGCAAACAGTAAATGTTATTTGTCATTGCTCTTATTATTAAACCTCTTAGATGAAGGAAGCCACATAAATAAAAGGCACAATTCCTTGGACATATAATGCAGTTGAAATCCCATCGTGTGCCAGCATGTCTTGAAAGTGCAAACTCACTTAAAACGCAGGCATCCTGGGTCACTACTATCACTTCTAAGAAGAGTGAGATACTTACAATCCAAAACTTAAAATAGCTCTGAAGTGTTGGCAAAGATATCCTTGTTGTGAAGGTACAATAAGTGCCCTTTGTGAATTTCACTCCCCAAGTGTTAACTGACATACAGCATGCAACACTTGACAGTCTCATTCAAAAGCAGTTTAAAAGAAAGTGCCTGAAATACAGAGAATTTGGCTGCTCATTATAGACACCACTTTGGCAAACATCATGTTGAGGCATCAAAGCTTTTCAAACAGTGGAGGACCTAACTCAGACTCAGATAAGCAAAGCTGATAAACAAATTGTCCCTGATTCCAGGGTATATCTGTTTAATATAATTGTTCTGACCAGCTGAAACTATGGCTTAGTATAATTTAACTTAAATATTCCCAACAGAAACCTATTTTTTAAATTTCTATGTGGTTTCTTTTACACCTGACTTTTCTGAAGTAGCAAGTACAAGGATGGCAAGTCCTCACCAGCAGATCCTAACCCTTCCCTCATGTGAAACCCTCTCTTTCACAGATTCCACCTTTCTTAAGGGTCCCTTAACTCCCCAGTCTATTTAAGAAGTCATCTCTAATACTGTGGTGACACAAGGGCTCTCACTTCTCCCTGAAACTGCCCATGTTCTGTCTACACTACTAAAATGGGAACCAATTTTTAAAAGAAATCTAGATGTAAGAAATGCCCTATAGTTGTTTGCACATGATGCAAATACTGGATACATCAGTTGTGATACATTCATAGTTCAGACATAAAGAACTACAGAATGTGGATCATTTCATGAGTTGTTATACTGCACATTTCCCTTTATAAAAGCTTAATATTATGTAAACGCAACAATTCAGAAAACACTTCATGAGCATTGACTGTGTACTGGTAGCACCAGGCTGGGCCTCAAGACAAAATCATGATAAAAGTGTGAATAGATTGTTTCATGCAGTAGAATAGATGCTATCATAGAGATGAACTGGGGTAGAAGTAGAATTAAGGGAGTAAAAGGGTCCAGATCCCAATGCCAATTCATGGAGGGGAGGAAGGGCTTACCCCAACCACCACCAAGAAATTCTCTGGATGCTGATTGGATGTTGTACAATTCAACTCAATTCTAACACTATCTACCCAGAGGTAGCAATTAGATTCCACAGGTTAAGGGTTCAGTTCTACAAGTCTGCTCCCCATCCCAACTTCAGACACTAGTCACAAGCCTGGCCATAAATGAGAGGTCCCAAGACCTCCTCTTTAGGTTCCATTAATTTGCTCGAACAGTTCACAGAACTCAGAAAACACATTTACTCACTTGATTACCAGTTTATTATAAAAGGATATAATAACAGGAAGAGCCAGATGAAAGAGATGTATAGGGCAACATATGCGGAAAGGGTGTGGAGCTTCCATGCCCTCACCAGGTGTGTCACTTTCCCAGCACCCCAACATGTTCACCAACCTGGAAGCTCTCTGAACCCTGTCCTTTTGGGGTTTTATGGAGGTTTCATTACATCAGCATGACTGATTAACTCACTGGCCATTGGCAACTGAACTCAATCTCCAGCACCTCTCCCCTCGCCAGAGGTTAGGATAGATGGGAGCTGAAAGTTTCAACCCTCTAATCACATGGTTAATTCTCCTGAAAACCATACCCCTATCCTTAGGTTACCCAGAAGCTTTCCAAAAATCATTTCATAAGCCTAAATAAAGACATCTTCATTGCTCTTATCACAGGAAATTCAAAGGGTTTTAGGAGCTGTGAGCCAGGAACCATGGACAAAACCCAAATATATATGAGAAATACATTTTGGTCATCTGAATGACCAAATATATATTTCTTATAAATCACAATGTCACAGGGAGCACAGAAAAGAGTGCTTATTGACGAATAGAAAAAGTATTGGGAAGGCTTCCCGTAGGAATGAAATCTGAGCCAAGTATTGATTAGCTTGGCTGTGGTATAGGTGGAACTGGGGTTGACATAAGAGATGATATAAGAGAGGTTGGGGAAGAAGCCTGAGGCAGAGAAAAGCAAGACCAGGAAACAGAGAAGGCAAGAATTTATGCAAACCAACTCTGAGCAGTATAGTGTCAGTGGAGAGCAAATTATAAAGCATGGAGCTCAGATGTGAGGCAGGAAATTGAGTGAGATCCAATCTTGAAGGGTCTTAGAGGCAAGGCTGAGGACTTTGTAGAATGCTGTATTAGTCTCCTATTGCTGCTGTAACAAATTGCCACAAATTTAGTGGCTTAAAACAACACAAATTTATTATCTTATGCTTCTCAAGTTCAAAGTCCAAAATGGGCTACCAGCACTGTGTTCTGTCTGGGGGCTCTAGGAGAGAATCCATTTCCTTTTCTTTTCTAGCTTATAAAGATTGCCCACATTCACTTCCCTTAGCACATGGCCCCCTTACAGAAATTACCACTTCAATGTCACATCTCCTCTCCCTTTCACTCTTCAACTTCCCTCTTTCACTTTTATAAAGGGATTACAGTGGGCCCACAAGGATAATTTCCCCATCTCAAGATCCTCAATTTAATCACATCTGTAAAGTCTCTTTTGTCATATAAGATAACATATTTACAGGGTTCTGAGATAAGTATGTGGACATCTTTGGAGGTCCATTATTCTACCTACACAGAAGCTATTTCAGGTTTTAAGCCAGAAGGCAAAAGATCTGAGTTAACATAAAGTTAATTGAGAATCAAGGATATTTTATAATTTAAGAGTTTCTGTATTTTAGCAACATCAGGTAGTCATGTTAAAAAATATTTCTTTCTTAGGTATCTTACTGTCTTATACCTAGTATTTCTCCTTTCTTCTCTCTTCCCCACTCAGGGAAAGAGTATGAGTGAGTGTGTGTGTGTGTGTGTGTGTGTAATTTCTAATGCCATTTTACCAAGCACACAAGGGCTTCTATATCTAAAAGAATTATGTATGTTTAATAAATACATTTGGTGGGCACCTGGCTGGCTCAGTTGGTTAAGCGACTGCCTTCGGCTCAGGTCATAATCCTGGAGTCCCTGGATCGAGTCCCGCATCAGGCTCCCTGCTCAGCAGGGAGTCTGCTTCTCCCTCTGACCCTCCCCCCTCTCATGGGCTTGCTCTCTCTCATTCTCTCTCTCTCAAATAAATAAATAAAATCTTTAAATAAATAAATAAATAAATAAATAAATAAATAAATTTGGGTTCTTAGCCTGAAATCATAACCATGTGGCAATCAACACTTTATGGCCATTAGAAGTCAAGGGCAGCCCATGGAGCAAAGACAGGCTGATCTGGAAATAAGCCTGGCTTTGCTACGTCACAGGTCTGTGTTCCTTGGACAAGCTGCCTGGGCTTTTTGTGACCTATATTCCTCATCTATTAAAGGGACACAAAAATACCTGCCCAG
>NC_138372.1:143749640-143772664 GCF_054177405.1 Leptonychotes weddellii
GCAAACAATGAATCATGGAACACTACACCAAAAACTAATGATTGTAATGTATGGTGATTAACATAACATAATGAAAGAAAAAAAAAGAAATCACACAATTCAATATTTTAAAAAAACAACCCAATTGAAAATTAGCAGAACACTTGAGTAGATAGTTCACCAAGAAAATATATTATCGGCTAATAAGCGTATGAAAGATATTCAGCATCATTAGTTATTAGAGAAATACAAATTAAGACCACAATGACAAACAACAGTACACATACCAAAATGAGTATAATTAAAAGACTTATAATACCAAGTGTTGACAAGGATGTAAAGAAACTGGAACCCTCATACATGCTGGTGGGAATGTAAGAGTACTGCCTCCTACAGTTTGGTACTTCCTGAAAATGTTAACGATAAACTTACCACATGAACCAGCAAACCCATTCCTAGAAATCTACCCAAGAAAAATGAAAATTTACACCCACACAAAGATTTCTGTGTGACTGTTCATACAAGTCTTACTGATCATAGCCAAAAGCTGGAAATAATTAAACTATCAACTCGTCAACGGATAAACAAAATGTGGTATATCCACAAAATACTATTTTACTGGGATACTATTCAGCAGTAAAATGGAATGAAGTACTGATCCCACTAGGATTGATTTGAAATGGTCTTTTGAGAGTTTATGGAGATGGAAAAGTTTTAAAACTGGATGGTGGCTATGGTTGCACAACTATATAAACTTACAAAAAATTATTCAATTGTACCCTTACAAGGGGTAAATTTTATATATGTAAATTGTATCTTAATTATTTAAAAAAGAATTTGCTACATGATGAATGAACAAAGTGAGGAAAATATCCTGAATAATTGTTTAATAGAATCTCACATGTCCCCTGCATATATACATCACCCACATACCCATATACTTTTATTTTACAAAGTGGCCCTTCCCCATTAAAATTGTATCATGAAGCAACCATTTTGTAGGATAGGGTTATTACAACAAAAGAGTTAATACAGAGAAGTAAGTTCTGTCCTTCAAGCTTAAAAATACATTCCTAAAACACGTGGAAGGGATAATAGCTTTGAGAATATTCTCCCAAAAGGGAATAATACTCTGCATACTCCACCCCACCCCCTGCCCCTAGGTTAAACCATGGGGTGGGGTAGTGGTAAGATAAAAAAAACCAGTAAAACTCTGAGGAATCTAAATGCATAGGAATCTTTGGCTCCTGTATTTGGATAAAGCCCAAAACATGGACAAAAATCTCTGGACTCCTCATGTTCAAAAAGGTTAACAAACTATCTGGAGGGAGGATCTAGGCAGAAAACCTCGGGAGAGCTCCGTCAAGTTTCCTATAGTTCCAGAGTAGCAAGAAGGAAGCCAATTTTTTTAAAATTTTTTATTATGTTAATCACCATACATTACATCATTAGTTTTTGATGTAGTGCTTCATGATTCATTGTTGGTGTATAACAACCAGTGCTCCATGCAGAGTGTGCCCTCCTCAATACCCACCACCAGGCCAACCCATCCTCCCACCAGAACTCTCCCCTCCAGAACTCTCAGTTTGTTTTTCAGCGTCCATAGTCTCTCATGGTTCGTCTCCCCCTCCGATTTCCCCCCTTCATTCTTCCCCTCCTGCTATCTTCTTCGTTTTTTTTTTTAACATATAATGTATTATTTGTTTCAGAGGTACAGATCTGTGATTCAACAGTCTTGCACAATTCACAGCACTCACCATAGCACATACCCTCCCCAATGTCTATCATCCAGCCATCCCATCCCTCCCACCCCCCACCACTCCAGCAACCCTCAGTTTGTTTCCTGAGATTAAGAATTCCTCATATCAGTGAGGTCATATGATATATGTCTTTCTCTGATTGACTTATTTCACTCAGCATTAACACCCTCCAGTTCCATCCACGTCGATTTTGACATGGGCCCTACAGAGAGGTCCAGAAGCAGCTGACAGAGAGGACCAACTCCAAGAGATCTGGGAATTCAAAGAAGAGTCAATTCCCCAAAACCTTATCACATAAGCTCCTTAGTACATGGATGGTTCTAGGTATGAGGGAAGTAAGGGCACTGAAACTCTGAATTTCTCAGATTACACTTATTCCTCCTGGCAGAATGGGAGCATGAAATAAAAAAAAAAAAAGTTTGCTTACGGAGAACAAGCAATAAGAAATTATATCTATTCCATACTAAATCTGTAGACTGACTCATGTCTGTTATACAACTCTATGAAGTAGTGTTTCTCAACCTTTTTTGTATTATCACTTCCCCAACAAGCCTTCTTAGACATTTCTTCCCTTATTACCCTCCTCATAAAATTTTAACACCACAAATATATCATATATATATTTATGTGCTATATTTATACATGTACTATACACATAAAAAGAATAAGATTTTTTTTTCCTGCCTCCTCTAAAAACTTATTTTTGTTTCCTTGGGAGCAATACCACCTTGTTCAAAAAGCATGCTATAAGATCCTATTTAATCGTACATAGCATTTCATTTGGCCCCTTCCATAAACTTGTAAAGTACTATTATATCCTAATTTTCACAGACAATTAAATTACTACTCTGCTAATAAGCAGTTGAGCTAAAACTGGGACCCAAAAGTTCAGCTCAAATTCTATGCTCTTTCTCTTTGACATCCTGCATCAGAAAACATTCTCTCCTCAGAATGGTAGCAACTTTCTCCTTTAAATCAAATGACAATAAGATGAATCAATAGAAAATATAGTACAGGGAATCACTCTATATGGGAATGAAACAGACCAAACAACTATTGTCCTGTTCACCTCTAATTACTAGGATTTGATGTAACAGCTTAAGAGATATTAGATATGCAAAATTCAATATAAAAAAGTAACGTCCAGACCACTAGGAATTTGCAATGGCTTTGTTTACCCACCTACTGACATTGTCATATAACTCTAGATAAGTGCACTGGCATTTTAAATAGTGAGAGTCTAATGTAAAAAGACATGCAAAAGATTACTTCAAAAATGATTAAAGGATATTAAATATACATTTGCAAACACAAAGAGAAAGAAAGATTAACATGTACTCAATACCATATATTAACATATTCAAAGTCATGGCCTTGTCTTCCATTGTTATTAATGAGCTATAGCCTGCCCCAAAGAACTGCTTATAAATCTAAATCCATAGTTTATTTTTTGGCCATAAAGCTATGGAGTAAAATTTGTAAATACTATTTCACTACAACTATATTTATAATTCACATTCAAACTCTAGGTGTGAATACCAAGTGTCTTACAATTATTTAATTGAAATATTCCATACAAAATTCTTATGTCAGTACTATTTATAAAGGAATCACCACTGCACTGTTTCTGCAATCTTAGTAGGATCACAAAAGGACACTACCCCAAGGACTGGAATTATAAATTTATGACTGGTGATTTGAGGAGCTTTTCTTGGCAGTGACCATGTGAAATAGCAACTTCTCTTTTTTCAGTCTGTTCCCACTGAACATATTAATCTCATCTTCTGGAAGAATATTTAATATTTTAGAAAGCAAGATTGAGAAGCCAACAGCAGACAACTTGAAACAAATCTCCATTTACAACTAATCTAGATGTTTGTGCCACAAAGTAAGGAAGGATACACAAGGTTCCTACTCCAGCACTCCAAAACCTCTAAATATGGATTAGGGTGAATATAATCTTAGGAATCATGGATGCCTTGGCTTGATCCAATACTTCTGGTCCAAAATGAGAAAATCAGTAGAGCAAAGAGTTGGTGAAAGACCATCCTGAGAGAGGGGCAACAAAGGCCCTTGCAGAAAGAAGAGTTTGGCATGTTTGTGGAACACAGAGAATTCGAATATGGTATTAAGTCCCCAAAGAGGGTTTAGCAGGAATGTTCTTCATGGAAATCATTTGAAAGGTTTTAGCTTGCATCAATTATTATGCTATTCCTGGTTCTATTTGGCATAATACAGACCATGAAAGAATAATATAATCAATAGATAAATGATAGGGATTAGAATAACTCAAGTAGTAACAAGCAGTGAAAAAAAAGCATATGGGTTATGTCAGACCAGTTTCAAGAGTGTTTGAATTATTATGTATACAAAATTGACACACCAAAACACTTCTAGATGCTAACTTCTTTTATACTAAAAAAGCATAAGCTATCATGACCCTTCAAATTCAGGAAATTCAGAAAGAAGTGTGGCTTTAAAGAAGTATTTAAAACTCACTTGATTTTTAAAATATTTTTCTTTTTTTTTTTAAATATTTTATTTATTTATTTGAGACAGAGAGAATGAGAGAGAGAGAGCACATGAGAGGGGGGAGGGTCAGAGGGAGAAGCAGGCTCCCTGCCAAGCAGGGAGCCCGATGCGGGACTCGATCCAGGGACTCCAGGATCATGACCTGAGCTGAAGGCAGTCGCTTAACCAACTGAGCCACCCAGGCGCCAAAATAATATTTTTCTTTAATATCCTGAAAAACCATTTAGATTAGATGGCTGTGACTCAAGTCTTTCCAAAAATGTATAGTGAAATGCACAAATGTGCTGAATCTAAGGCGATGGTGTTGAAATATAGCAGTAAGTCAACTTGAGGACAATACAACGTTTTGACATGTTACATTATTGCTAGATGAAGGACGTTATCTATTTATCTATCTAAATCTATATTATGTGTACGTATATAAACACTGATAATTTTGACTGGATTGATAAATCAATTTAAGTCAAATGGCATGACAATCCATCCAAATAGACAGTTTTTTAAAATATAAAATTATTTACTGAATGCAGCTGTCAGCACAAAGTCTAAAAAATGCTCCAATCAAATTTAGGAAATCAATTTCATGATTTTAATGTAGTCTTTATTCAATTTTTACCCTGCCCAAATGACTGTATAAATTGAGTAAGAGTTGACTAGATTTGTATAGCAAGAAGGAGAGGTCAAAGCTAATGAACAGATTACAAGAATCACAGAAAAATTATTGATAAGTAGATGAAATATCTCAAAATGTTACAGATTAATCATATCAATATAAAAAATAAAAATAAATATAAAGTAGTGAACAAAAATATAAGATAATGAAAAAAATGAAAATTTCATACTCAGGTGAAAATGTCATAGGTGAGTGGTTAGTGAGCTCTGCAAAGGACTTGATAGTAAATGTTTTAGATTTTGTAGGCTACAAAGAGTGTCACATATTCTTTGTCCTTTTTTTCCGACTTTTTAAAAATGTGAAAGCCATTCTTGGCTCAAGGCGAGGACCAGGCCTTATTTTTATATCCTCACATGGTGGCTTACTAAATGTAGACAGATGGAGTGAAAGATGGGCTTAATTATCCACTTATCTGAGTTACAAAACTGTCAAATTCAAGAGTAGCTTTGCAAAAGATGAAAAAGAGGAACAGTTCCCAGAATTGTCTTTCAAATATGCACAACTGCAGAAGTTGATTTTTCAATCTCACATTTTTGTTAGACCAGTATTTCATCAAACACAAATCTTCACACTATTAATATGACCATTATCCAGAGTGTCATTGTGCTTTGAAAAGGGAGCTAATAAAACTTCAAATTAAGGCTGTCTCTGAGGATTGCATGAATTGAGTGATAGATGAGGCTTCAACTTGAGCCATATATTGGCCGCATCCTTGTTCTTTCCTCCATTCCCTCCATGGACCACCAGTAAAGTGGATGGTTTAAACCACCTGGCTTGAAAGCAACTCACCAGACAGAAGACTGGGGAAAACATGCAAACCTGAAAAGCTAGTATCTGTCTCGAGCTGTAAAAAGACATGAACAGGGAGTGAAGGGGAACTGACAGAGCAACCTGTATTGCCTTGCTGTTCCCTGGGTGCTTACTGGGGGAAAGAGTTGGTACCACAAAAATTGCCCTCCCAGGAAACTGGGAAGAGGGCTCAGAATCTAAAAGATGAGCAACGACTCATTGACTGCAGTTGCTTCACAGCAGAATGTGCAGATTTATCCAGGACAGATCATAAGTGATAGGGGCAAAGGCATGTCTAGGCTGGAAAAGGCAAGGACCACCAGTTTTCTTTAAGTTAAATCTGGTATAGAAGAGAATCCTAAAATTTCTGTGGGCTTACAAGAGGTTATAAATGTGAAGTAGGCACATTATTTAATCCACCAGCCCCCAGGAGGGGCTTTGGCATTAATTATGTGGAAGAGTCTCTGGATTAAAGGTCAAAGGACCACCATGCCATCAAATTTAATAGCGGCCCAGCTGGGCGCTCCAACTACCCGGTGTAACACACTATAGTGCCACCATTGTGCTCATTGTGCTATGAGAGCAATAACACCTGGTCGCCAAACCCACTGGAATCACTAACAGCTGGACCCAGCATCAAAGCTCTCCTGCATTACTTTACCTCCCAGTACTGACAAGTGGACAATCATATACACAGACCTCCCTAACTCCTTTCTATTAACACCTTACAGGTTTCCGATATCATAAGAAATTAGAACCAGGAAGAAGGAATGGGAAAACCCTTAAAGGGAAATGAAGCTTGATGTGTAGAGTTTTCAAGTGGACTCTAATACCTAAATTTGTTTGAAGAAACTTCAATATCAGTCTACTGGTCCAGAATACTGGTCAAGCTAGATAAGACAGCAGGTTTCTCTTAGCTGAGTCTGTATAATTACAAAATGGAAGTTTCATTTTTGCTTTTATCACAACCATAAAGCATCATACAAGATATACTGAAAAATAAAATCGTCTTTTCCTCAAATTGAACAAAGTCAGAATACAGAAAGCTTAAAAATTCCATAAGAAAATATAGACATTTAGAAATTCAGAAACCTAAAGGTAATTAAGAAATATGAAGAGAGGGGCAACTGGGTGGTGCAGTCAGCTAAGCCTCTGATTCTTGGTTTTGGCTCAGGTCATGATCTCAGGGTTGTGACATCGAGCCCTGCATTGAGCTCTATGCTCAGCATGGAGTCTGCTTAAGAGTCTCTCTCCCTCTCGCCCTGCCCCTCCCACTCATGCTCTCTCTCTAAAATAAATAAATAAATCTTAAAAAAAAAATTTGAAGAGGAAATGGGAAAATGATAATGCAAAATGATAATAAAAATAGGTTAAAATTAAGAATATAGCTAGAAGTTCATGGAGTGCTTCTAGAAGAGCCAATCAAGATTATGATAGCACAATGAATGTATGTAACAACTGAAAGAACCGAGGGTCTTTGGTCTGGAAAAACTAAGATTTAGTATAGACATGACATCTGACATCTGTCTTCCAATAACTAAAGGGCTGTTTCATGAGCACATGGAAGAGAAATCAGGTTTATCCTATGTGACTTCATAGGCATTTGGGGATCAAATTCATTATTGTGTGGTAAGGAGCTCCCCATCACTGCAAGTATTTACAAAGAGGTGGGACTCAAATGTAACAATTGAGAGATTCCACACATCAGATATAAAGGGCAAGATTAGATGGCCTTAGACCTTCAATTCTGTAAGTCCTTGATTTTATTATACTTTATAGCCTTCCACAGATAAAATAGTGAACATGGGATGTTTGAAAATGTTTCTCAAGGGGCGTCTGGGTGGCTCAGTCGTTAAGCGTCTGCCTTTGGCTCAGTCATGGTCCCCAGGTCCTGGGATCGAGCCCCGCATCGGGCTCCCTGCTTGGTGGGAAGCCTGCTTCTCCCTCTCCCACTCCCCCGCTTGTGTTCCCTCTCTCGCTGTGTCTCTCTCTGTCAAAATAAATAAATAAAATCTTTAAAAATAAAAAAAAAAAGAAAATATTTCTCAAGCCACTTCCTTTTGTCTAAAATTTTAAGACTGTGTTTCCAACTTTCTGAATTTTATGGCCAAATTTATTTATTCCTGTTATAGAGAAGATGACCAAGGGTAAAATTACAGGGAAACCAATGATCTGAAGGGTTTCATTAAGCAAGGGGTCTCAAACTCTAGGCCTGCAGGAGTCAGGTAGATACTGCAAATTATTGATGTGGGCAAGTAATTCTCTCTTCTACTTTTGAAACACATCACCCTCTTAAATGTTCTTCTGTTTTCCCCATTTTGGTAAAAGACATGATATCTTACCTAAGTTAGTGCTAGTTGCTGTCAAATAAATTCCAAGGTAACAGTCCAGTGCATGTGTTTGTGCTCAGGGGGTGTCTTTCTTCACTCAGGCTCTTTTTGTCCTGTGGTTCTGAAGATCTAGGTTATTCCAATTCAGCCTTCAAAAGAGGGAAAAGAGAGTGTAGAGACTCTACTTCTTTTTTTCTTAAAAGTCCTCTCAAGAATAAAACCCATTACTTCTGCTCTCATTCCACTGGTAACAGTCTTTCGCATCACTTGGATAAAAAGGGGGCTGTGAAATATATTACCTGGCTAAGAAGATACTTTCCAATGGCAACTCTACTCTATGAAAGAGAGAGTACAAATAATTATGGGACAGCTACCTGTCTGCCACATGTTGATACAAAGATTTCTTTTCTCCATTATGAGAGAATCAACTGTGCAAGAGTGGTGATAAATAGCTACTGAGAGTAAAACTCAAGTGAAGTGGCTTGAACACTAAAGGACACACAGAGCTGCCACTTTGCACCATAAAGGGGATGGCTGCTGCAGTGTTCCAGGCGATTGCCTTAGGCCTGCTACACAGTAGGCACTCAGGAAATACTTGTTGACCATGAACAAGTGAAGAATAAAGGAGACGTGGATTAATAGACCTTCTGATTTTTTTCAAAAGGGAACAGAAATTTCAATGTTTATATACTGAATTTTAAATTTTGAATCATTAAAAAAAAAAAAAAAAAAACCTTGCTACATATACAAAATACTTCCATGCTGAATTTATACTGTGGGCAACTAATCTGCAAGCTCTGTATAACAGTTACCATGAAGTTTTTCAAAAGCATGCCAAACATTTTCAAACTGTTCATTTTATTCAAATGATTATATTTTACAAAAAGATCAGCAATAATATTGGTTTGTTTAAAACATTTTTCCTAAGAATGTACAATCCTTCTCGTTGTTAGAAGATTTCAGAACATTATCCTCTAGACATAAATATTTGCTTAGGTATAATTTTAGATTCTAATGAGGATGAAAAAATAGATAACCAGAATATATTGCTTCCCAGTTTAATTTTTTGCTGGAGGTATCGGAAAAATAGTGAAAAACAAATGAAATAGAAATGAAGAATCTGCAAAGTGTCCGCGGGCAATTTGACTTTGGCAGGCCTCCTTGGATTCAGTTCCCCAGCTCTTGCTTGTTTGTTTTACCAATGGGGAAAATTTCTGGTTTATCTCTGAACATTTTTCACAAGTTAAATGTGACATTTTTTCTTTTCTCTAATGCTGTCTCATCATATTGTTTCTGAACCAGTGGTCCCTAAAGCTTTTTCCAAAAATGGAAGCTGTGAAACTAATTATTTTAAAAATCAGCCTTGGGAGATACTTCTCTTTACTTTGTCACCCAGATGTCTGGCCCTATGCACTGCATTGAGCTTAGAACTAATTCTACCCTCCTTGAGCATTCAAGTTTGGCCAGAATTGGTCTGAACATATAGTTTAGCTACTCCAAAATGCTTAACCAGAGTCTTGTTTTCTTAAAACAAATAAACAAACAAAAACAGAGTCAGGCTGGAACTTTTCAATCACAAATAAAATACCTGCAACAAAAATCAGTTTCTGAAAGCAGGAAAAAAATGCATTATATCATCTAGTTTTGAAGGACCAAGCTACTTTTGCTAAAATACCTACCCACCTTTCCATTTTCCTAAATGCTTAAGTTTACCTGGAAATCCAAGCAAGGGGTTAGTAGATTCTGATAAGGAATTTATGATCTTCCAACATTCACTCAACTAATGCCAATGAGGATCTACTGAAGTGTCAAGAACTGTTCTTGCTGAGTGGGCAAAACTCTATACCCAATACACACAGTCCCTGCCCCATAGGGTTTGCATATGAGAAAAAAGGACATATGACAATTTAAGTAACTTGCCAAAGTCACAGAGCTAGCAAGGGCTAGAACCAGGATTGCAACTCACCCACTTATTTATTTAACAAATATTTATTGAGCACTTATGGTGTTCTGGGCACTGTTCTGAGACCTATTGATATAGTCCAGTCCTCTGCCCTCATGGAGTTTATAACTTGATAGAGGATCAGCACAATAATTCAAACAAATAAATAAGAATCATTCCATAGTGACAATTTACTTAAACATAAAACAGGAAGGTGATAGACTGACTACATCTGTGAGAAGAACACTCATGCTAAGGGAACACCTAAGAGTTTTTCAATTTTGGCATGATTCACACTTTGGGACTGATAATTCTTTGTTGTGGGGGGTCATCCTGTGCAATGTAGGATGTTTAACAATTTCAGTGGTCTCTACCCACTAGATGCCAGTAGACTTTTCCAAGTCCTGACAGCCAAAACAGCTCCAGACATTGCTAAATGTCTTCGGGGTGACAAAATCATACCTGATTAAGAACCACTGACCTAGAGCGAAGTTGTTCTGGTCGGATCAGATTTGGTATGTGTTTAAAAGAAGTTCATACTGAGTAAGGAGGAGAGAGGCAGGAGATGAGGTTATAAAGGTAGGTGAAGTTCCCACCAGGCAAGGACTTTTAGGCTAGGGGAAAGAATTCTGATTTTATTTTAGGCTGCCTCCTACTAGGCTGTGGTTGTTGTTGTTGAAGAGCCACTGAGATTTTCTCCGTCTTTATTTTTCCAAGACCTCTTCACCCTCAAGCCTTCCCAGCCTCTACCCCAAGTTTCACATTCTCCAAGTTCTTTAGGCCACCCTCATCTGTCCTATCCTGCTTTCTCTTATAGGTTCCTGGGGTTTGGCACTTTGGTTGCATGCATCTTCATCCTTCTTGGTGTCTTTTCCCTGTGGTTCTTTGCCTGGAACACAGTGTCTTGCCATTCCTCCCTGGGAAACCTTATTCAGGCTTTAAGAGCTAGTTCAAGTATTTGCCTCTCCAGGTTGCCACAACTCCTTTCTGAAGGCAAATACTGTAGCATATAAGCTAGTGCTTTATCGTTCTCCACATGTGAATCAAGTTCTTCACCCTCACTGCAGCTTCCCAAAGGGTGTGAGCCAAATCTCGGTCATCTCTGATTTTCCAAAGACTACCCAGTGCCTGACATGTAGATAGCTTTGTTTCTCCACCAAAATGCATGTTAGTATTTTGAACCTTCTTCCTAATGTAAGAATACTACCTAAGAAAAATTCTTCCTGTTTTTCTATCATCTTTGAGAGATGAACTTTTCAATTTTTTTCTTTAGTAAATACTGATTAGTACATTTTACATAAATAAAATGTACAGATCTTGGCAGTACACATGCATGCACATTCACTCAAATTTAGCTACTTAGAAAATATACCTTTAAAGTTATAGTTGTTATAGGCCATTCCTCTAAGAGAGTTACCTAGCACATAGGCATACCTTTAATTTTGTATTGTTTGGATCTAAATCAAGGTTACAAAAGTAACAAATGTGCAGCCCACAATCATTGAAAGAGAGCAGTACACTCCAATTGTGATTAATACATTTAAAACTTCTCTTACCCCACACTATAAGCGCCAGGGCCTGTCCCACCCTGCAAGGATTAAGATCCAATCATCTGGAGTAAATAGATCAAGGAGTTTATAAACCACAGGTCTTATAAAATTTCCTCTCACAAATGCATTATTTTAACAAATGTCTTCAAAGTCAATGGTGTTGATTTTATGATGTGTATTCGTACAGTCAATGAAATGGCTGAGAAAAGAGAAAGCACAATAAAAACCTGCCAGTTGATGAGTCAAATTTTAAGTAATGAGCTGCTTTGTAAACTTGGCTGAGTAAAAGTGAAATATTGGACTAACAAAAAGGATCATTACAAGACCGACTCTTGCATTCAGATTTAATCCAAATCAGAACAAGTTTCGAAAGTCAGCTGGCACTGTGTTTTGCACTAGTAGGCATTTAATAAATACTTGCTTAGTGAACGAATATACTTTGCCACTCACCTGTTTTCCTAATATTAAAATATCTCATAAATTTAGTTATATCCTTTTCACAGGATTCACACAGTTTGAACTTTGACAAAAACAACAAATCTAAGCAGCAGTTTGAGTTAATTAATTCTAGGGGGGAAAAAGCAGCCAAAATATGTGGTAACCTTAGCCTTGAAATGAAACCATTAAAGGCATTTCTCAATCCCCCTTTCCCTCATTCTGCTTTAAGATACTGTGTGAACCAACATGGACAACAAGAACTCACATGGACAAGGCACAGCTGGGTGTGAACCCCTCTTTTGGAGTGTTTGCCAATGCGATAAAGGAGTCCAAAGGAACCAGTACCCTGTTCGATGTTCTCTTAGCTATGACTCATCACAGTCACCATCATCCCATACATAACACGTATTGCAGCTGACCCCAGAACTGCCATGGTAAGGTCATTTTTCAAAATGATCTCAGCTGCCTTTCTTTTTCCCCTAACTTAGGTAAGTTTACCTAAGACAAAGAGGTGGTTCCACTGTGCCCATTTTTGTATTATCAATCATGGAAGCATATAATTGAAGATTAGAGTTAAGTCAAGAAATTTCACTGTATTAATCTCTTATAATAACAACAGTGAGTTGGAAGAAGTGGCTTCCTATTTTCTTTTGTTTCATATTTTCACTAACCGTACCAGTTGTTTGTGTTGTGTCAAGTAATAGGATGAACGTGTAAAAACAGCCTAGCTATCAAAGGTTTCCAAAAGTTTTTAGAAAACTATCATCGCCCTTCCAGGATTATCCAGTGTCCATATCCAAAATGGAAATGAAACACACGATTCCCTATGCTTTAAGAGCATGTATTACCAAAAGTATTTTCCCGCAGCCCTAGCTAGTGATAACACTACGTACTTTACTTTTTGGTAATAATCCAAATAAGCATTATCTTTAAATAAGCATTATCTTTAAGGTCGCCTTTGCTTAAATGGCCTTTGCCCTTCCTTCTTCGCGGTTTTCATTGCCCCCTTCCAATCAGACCCCAAGAATGCGGCAGACCGCCGTTCCTCAGCTGGCCACCACTGTCTCCTCGCCTGGATCTCCTCTAAAACCTTGCCACTCCCGCTATCAAGATAATGGAGTCTGTGTCCTCTTCCCTTAAATCTAAGTTGGCCTTTGTGACTGCCTCAGCCAATAACCGAAGGGACGCTGTGCGACTTACACTGGGATTGAAAATGCAATTCACACCCCCATAGTTCTCCTGGAACGCTCGCTCTTGGAACCCAGCCACCGTGCTGTAAGGAGGCAAAGGCGCAGCGTCGAGCATGGCGGCCTGCGCCGCGGCGGCTGACGGACGCCTCCCCGCCCAGGGCCGCAAGGACAAGCAGCAAGATGGCGGCCACCGACTGCAGGCCGCGGCTCGCTCTCGGCTTCGATCAGAAGCCGCGGGCACACGTGACAGGCCTCGGCCCGCGGAGGGCGGAGCGGCGGAAGGCAGCCACTGAGGAGATGGAGCCGCTCCTCGACGAGTAGTAGGAGCAGCTCGGGGAGGAGGGCCACCAGCAATGCTGAATATGCTGACGGAGAGGTGCTGGCGGAGGCTGACGAACCGCGCTGTGGGGCAGAGACAGCGCGGGCGCCCTACCCCAACCACACAGTCACCGGCTGCTCGGAGCGCCCCCGCCGAGGAGAAGCCAACCCGAGCCTCGGAGGGGAAGCCCAGGGCCCTGCTCTCCCGGCACATATCCTCTCCGCCTCCCTGCGCGCCCACAGGCGCAAGCGCAGCGAGAGAAAACCCGCCCCAGCCCCACCTGGAAGCCCCCGCACGCTGCGACCCGCGGACCCCGCACCGCCGCCGACAGCCAGGCCTGTCTCAGGAGGAAGTGAGCGGGGCCAGGCAGCCCCAGTCGTGGCTACTGCAGGACCCGTCCCCTCTCAGCGTGGCTGTCCCCGTCACCCAGATTGCGCCGACAGGATGACCCCACCGCCCGAGCCTGGGATGCCAGGAACTCTCTGGCCTGGGTCATGAACCCCACCCAGAAGGAGCAGGCACCGAGAGCTGGCCTTCGGGTGGAGGAGCCTTCAGAGGCAAGACTGGGACGTCTTCCAGAGTGTATATGCCACCCACCTCGCCCTCATCAGATTTGTGAAACTAAAAAAAAAGTTCTCCAAAGCTCTCAGCCTAAGCCTTTTCTAAGCTTCAGAGTTGTCAGCCACCACCCAGCTTGACAGACATGTGAGTAACCCATCTTAAAGTACATCTTTTAGGGGCGCCTGGGTGGCTCAGTAGGTTAAGCGTCTGCCGTCAGCTCAGGTCATGATTCCAGGGTCCTGGAATGGAGCCCCGCATGGGGCTCCCTCCTCAGCGGGAAGCCTGCTTCTCCCTCTCCCGCCCACCCCCCAACTTGTACACTTTTTCTCTCTCTGTCAAATAAATAAATAGAATCTTTAAAAAAAAAAAAAAAGTACGTCTTTCAGACCCCTTTGGGCCATCCCACTGACACAACATGGTGCAAACAAGCCATTCCCATTGAGGCCTAGCCCCAAATCGCAGATTTTTAAGCAAAATAAATCGTTGTTACTTTTTTAGGCCACCAAATTTGGGGGTGGTTTATTATGCAACAAGAGAAAAGTGATAATACATCCTGCCTAATGTCTGTATAATCTGTTATCCTTCCACTCCTATCACCAGTATCCTAAATTCATGTTCTCATCACTTGCCTAGAGTTTTGCAATAGCTTATGCTTTTCCTTCCCTCTAGTCGCTCCCTGGTTGACTTTCATTTCCACAATTTATCTTGCTAACTTACGCCTTGTTTATATTACTCCCCGAAATACGGAAAAATTTAAACTGTGATCTGAGAAGTTCTCAGCATCTTTCTGTGGTTCTCAATTCTGGCTGTCCATTAGAATTACCCAAGGAATTTTTTAAGCCAATGCCTGAGCCTTGACTCAGAGATTCTTGTTTAACTGGTCTAAGCTGGGAGCTAGGAGTTGGTATTTTTTCAAGTTCTCCACATATTCTAAATGGCAGCCAAAGTGAGAACCACTGAAGCCAACCAGGGGCAGAAAAGAACATGCAGTGATGTGTGTAATGAGAACACAGCCAACACCAATATTCAAGGTATGAGTAAAGGATGAAGATGAAGACCAATCCAGAGTTTTCAGAGTTAGAGGAATCAGAATTAAAATATCAAGAAAAGGAAATGACAGGGCAGTAGAAATAGAAAAGTTAGGAAGATATTGAAGGTAGTTCAGAATGTTGATGAATTCCTTATGTTGTTTTATTATAATAAGATGATTAATACAGTTCTGATAGGCAAAGCTGACTTTGGAGTTGAAACAAAATTTACATGTATGCACTAGGACATGATTTCATTTCACATTTTAGTATATTCTCCAACCCTATCATAATTCATTTATTAGTAAAACAAACATATATTGAGGGCCTACTATGTGTCACATTATTCTAGGGATATAGCAGTGAACAACACAGAGTCTTTGATCTCAAAGAGCTTATATTCAAGTTGGGTGTGGCAGACAATTAAAAAGTAAGCAAGTGCATAATATGTCAAAGATTGGTAAGTGATATAAAGAAAAATAAAGAAGGGAAAGAGGAAAAGGAACACAAGGGCAGGAGGAATAGGAGATGGAATGTGGGGGAGTATTTTTTTAAGGGTTCAGAAAAGGCTTCACTGGTAAAGTTTCCTTTGAGCAGAGACCTGAAAGAAGTGAAGGAGGCCGTCATGTAAATGGATGCCTGTGGGAGTGGTGCAAGAAGAACAAACATCAAGAGAGAACATGGTTGAAGTTTATAAGGTATAGTAAGGAGGCCAATGTGGCTAGTAGGAGATGAGGTCCAGGAAATAACAGGGGCAAAAAATAAGGGTTTCAGGAGTAGGGAGGAGAAATTGTGATAGACCGTGGTTCTTCATTTTAAGTACATTAGAATCGCCTAAGGGAGATTCTCAAAATACCCTTGCCCAGTCTGCACCTTTGGAAATTCTGTTGGAATTTATCTAGGATGAACCAGACAGCAGCAGTTTTCAAATGCCCCCAGTTTATTAAGAACCATTTCTGCAGTGATTTAAATGGATTATTGGTCACTGTAATTCTATGGATTTGCTCTGAGATGAAAAGCCATTGAAGGGTTCTAATGAGAGAAGAGGCAGAATCAATATTTTAACTAGTTCACTCTAGTTGATCTGTGGAGAATAGAGCATGGGGCAAGGACCAATTTAGATCACCTATCTGTTTTTAACATTTTCCGTAATGAATGTGTGGTAGCTTTTATATTAATAATAGAAATTTCTGATTTAAAAAAACATTTTAAAACAGATTGAAAGCATATCTATTAATGAGAGATAGAGCATTATATTCTCTGTTATTCATCTATTCTTCCAGATGTGTTTCTCAAGGAAAGATTTTCATGATGACAACAGATTGTGTATCATTTTGCTCTAGCTACCATAAAGTACCACAAACTGGGTGGCTTAGAAGTCCCAAATCCAGGTGTCAGCAGGGCTATGCTCCTTTGAGATGCTGGGTAGAATCCTTCCTTGCCTTTTCCTAGCTTCTGATGGTGGGCAACCATCCTTGGCTTCCAGCTGCATTAGTCCAATCTCTGCCTTTGCCATCCTCACATCATCTTCCCTGTGTCTTTGTCCAAATTTTGCTTTTATAAGGATACCAATTGTATTGGATTAGAGACGGTCCTAGTCACTTCATCTTAATTTGGTTGAATCTGCAAAGACCCTATTTCCAAATAACATCTCATTCTGAAGTATTGGAGTTTAGGACTTCAGTATATCTTTTTTGGGGGGGGACACAATTCAGCCCATACAGATTGGTTCTCATGAAATCTTTAATAATAATAGGATTGGTATCATGTGCCACCTTCTCTACCAAGGCAAAAATCTACAAAGAAAAAAAAATAGAGCTATTCCCAAAAGTTGATAAAATTCTTGAACAAAGAATGATTGCCCTGAAAAGGAGAGTCTGTTAATGTTGTTTGAACTCTAACTTTTTCTACGCCAGCAGACATTTCTCAAAGAATGACTGAAAACTCTATGAAAAGATTTCGTTATTTTTGATGACTTTCATTCATGGAACATGAATTTTCAGTGCTTTGGTGGGTTGATGTTTAGGGCTGGATTCTTTAGCCTTTATGGCCATATAACTCCTTTAACACAGGTTTATTGAAATTAGAGTCACCCACACCTTTCAAATTGGTTTCACAGTTCCAGAGTAGTGGGAATTACAATCTTAATTAACATTAATCTGAGAGGGTGCTTAAAACATGTCTAAACTACTAAACAACTTCATTTTACCCAGTGAAGTCTTTTGTTTTCAGCACCAGAATGAAAATTATTAGGCTGACAGATGAACTTTATAGGGTGGCTGAACTTTGTTGAATGCTGGTTTTGAGAGCCAATAACAAGCTCCATAAAGAAAAATTCAAGCAACACATAATGCTTAGCCTCAAGATACCCTGAGACAAAGCAAATCCTTATCAAGAAGCCACTGGTGACCCAACTACCCAGGTCGAGCTGAAATTAATGTGTTGGCACACGTGCTGTACAAGGAAAGTTAGCATTCTGTCATGGGACAGAGAGCAAAAGAAGATAAAGAACAAACACCTACTTCTCGATATATTATCAAACATCATGTTTGAAATTACTCTAAAAGTACACACTGTAAAGTATAAACTGTGTTTGACCCATCTATTATCTGGATGTTAAATAACTCCAAATTCATTTATTTCCACTAATCAGCTGCTACACATTTTTCTCCAGCTTCTGCCATCTGCTTTTAATTACCAAAACAGTTTGCAATCCAAATTGAGATGATAAAAAGTTAATTATCACAGGCTTTCAGCTTACAGGTGTAGTCAAAAAGAAAATAAATAAGCAGATTTATTTAGTTTCAAAGAGAATCACACTAACATGAATTCAGAACATTGCCAAAATTACCTTATTTCTTGGATATTTCGAGAGTTCATAAAAGAAATCCACTCCAAGTAAACAGCTGTAAAATAAATTTGGATTAACAATACTAACAAATAGTATTATTTTGGAGAGGATGGTTGAAATAAAGTAAAAAAGACCCAAACAGATTTCATGAAGAAAAGTATGACTATGAAGAAAAATAGCACCCCCTCCAAAAACAACAACTAAAACTGAACATCTAAAGTTAAATGGCATAACTGTTTCAATACCTAATAAGTTTACCTTTATATCATAGTCACATAAGTTTTTGGGAAAAGAAAACCAAATGCCTGGTTTTCCTTTTCAAATAAGGAGAAATCAAGGTAAGAAAGAGAAATGAAATTCAGTTTGCTGAGGGTCTGCCATGTTTTCACATGTCACAAATTCAGTCCACAGACAGTCCTCTGGAGATTATTTCTCCCACTTTAAAGATAAGAAAACTGAGCCTCAGAGATAAATTTAAGTCAAACCTAGGACACTCTGTTATTGATGGGTACCTTCCACTTCCTGATTAACATACGATGAGTAGCAAAAAAACTTGATAAAAGAAGGTTTCACTATATTTTTTTAAAGGACACTACTGGATTGGCAAGTATTAGTGTTAAAAAAAAAATAATAGTTCATTTTCCATTACTACATTTCATCAAGGCTCAAGTCCAAACAATTGTATATATAAATTTATTGATGTATTTATTTATACTTACATATATATATTGATGTATTTATTTATACTTACATATATATAATGTGTATATTATTATTTCATTGATTTGTAATATATAATTTTATATATAATACAAAATATTTATGTCAATATATTTTTTTAACATTCTGGTGTTTTTCAAGTGTAGCATTGGGCTTTGTAACTGTTAAGGATACATTTTGGAGAAGACAAAAAAGGAATAAATAGAATCGAAAAGGAAAAGGATAGCTGGACCCAAAGGAAATGGAAATGAGAGAAGGCTGAAGTGGGTTGTAAGGGAGGTAAGAAAGAGAAGATGAAAGTAATCAAAGGAAAGGCATGGAGAGAAATGAGAGAGGTGACAGATGCCATATGGGCAAAAGACTTTGGAGAGAGAGCAAGAATGCTTGAAGAGGTATTTTAGGAAGACTTGTATAGGATGTCAAATAAAATCCTTTCCTTGGTCTCCCTATGACTTCATCAGTAAAAGTCCTTACTTGTAAATGCACTACTGCAGACCACCTCTGCCAATACTCAAATGCCAGGATTTTTTCCCCTCTCAAGAGCCAGTCAGATTATTTGGCCAAGCATAACATCCCAAAGTGACAGCAGCAGTTACTACTTAGCATCTCACCACAGCCACCATGCAGAGAAGCTTCTGCAAGACAGCCAAAATCCCCATTAGGATTCTCAGTATGGAAAGCATCAGGTGGAACCCAGAGACGGATCAAGATTGGAGGTGGCAGATCATTAATACTGCAGTGTTAGAAGGTTTGTTGAATTGAGGAAGAATTTCTGTGTACCTGAGTAGGTTGCACCCCTCTCCACCTTTCTTTCTGATACACGACCTTGAAAGGTACATGTAAAATGAACCAGAGGATAACAAAATAAACCTTCCTCAGTCTCACCCTACTTTCTTCTCCCTGGGACATGCCATTACAGAGTTTATTAAGAAACTAAGATGCTAGGAGACAGGGGAAGAAAAGAGAGGGAGAAACAAGCATGTGCAGTATCATTCTTATTCACAGAACCTGGCCTGTCCCGTTGTCCTTTCGTTGGAAACACATTTGATCAAACACACGGAGGCACCCAATGAACAAGTATGATGGACTTCTGGCATTTACTAAGTCAACCAACAACTTGAATGGGACCTTGGAATTCTCTGAACTTGTCAGGGACTTAGGGACTCATATGTCCTTTACTCTTAAATTTGGGTTAGGTAATATCAATCACAGATATTGAATTCAGGGAATAAACAGAGGCAGGCTGAACCAGCTGGGATGTAACAATCAGGGAGAGCCTGGTAATTCTAGAGTAAAGTTATGAAATGTTCTTTGTTTAATAAAAAAAAGGGAAGTGGCTGCCTCCCTACTCTCCCATTCATAGGATGTCTCCTTAAAAACATAATAGGCCCAAGAAGAGGCCCAACCTTTTGGTTTTACAATGCAAGGTCACAGGCCTTCTGACCTTTGGAATTGAAAACACTTATCTCCAAAATGAACACACAAGTGTTTGAGGAGGTAGCAATCACACATGCATCATTGTCTCCTGAGGTGATAAGAGAAGTTAAGTTGTTCTTTTTTCTACTTACCTGTGTTAATTTATGTGAAATTCTGTCTGGACTTTGTAGTCACTTTCATACTACCTTGAATGCAAATAAATCTGTTAGTAGTTTTCCAGTAGTAAGTTGTCTTCTCTCTGTATTCTATATTGATACAGAGGAGACTTTTGTTGGCAGTGACTGGCAGGAAACTGTCATATATGCACCCACAAGGCAAAAAAGACAATGGGATGAGGCTGAACATTTGGATGGCTGGTGATATCATTTAGTGTGAACAGCCACAAAAGAAGGAGCAGTTCTCTCACAGAGAGCAGAAATTTGGAATTGCAGGAAAACTCAACTACCAAACTTGCATCTCATATTTTAATCTCTTCTAACACATCTTGAGTTTCTCCCACATCCAATCAATCAGAAGACCTGATTTTTCATCCTTCCAAAATCTCTTTGAAATCCATTTGATTCTCTCCATTCACAGAGCCACTATATCAGACCATGCGACCATCATCTCTCCCCTAGCAAATTTAATCACCTTCAATTTTGCTGTCTCTCAAACCATTTCTCCACACTGCTATGAGTCATATTTCTAAAACACAAGATCTCTGGTTAAAACCATGGTGTATAAGGATCTCCTTCCTCTTGCTCCAGCTTATTCCACCAGCTTGATTTCTCACGACTCCAAAACTCTTTCCCGGCTTCCTAAATGTATGGTTCTGCCATAGTAAATTACTCAGTGTTACTTAAACATCCTTACTTGGGTCTCTAGGGTTTTGCATAAGCTATTTTCTTAAGACCATTCACAGCCATCCCTCCCTCTATTCACCATCCTCCAATCAGTACTCTCTGCTCTTCATTTAGGACTCAACTAGAATGGATCACCTCCCTCTGAATTTCTTGTCTAACTCTTCCAAGGCATCCCTAATTTCCCCTCCAGCACCTTGCTTTGACCTAACCGATTGTTTATCACAGTGTACTGTATTTGCCAATTTGTACTGTCTTTTATACTATAAAGTCTTTGAAAGAATTCTTAATTAATAAGTGTTTAGCAATTAAGTCAGAGGTTAATGTTCAAGAGTAGGGCTGGTTTGCATACCAGCTTGATCCAAAGCTTCAAATGAGTCACAGGAACCCAGCTACTTTCTAGTCTTAGCTCTGCTCCCTTGCATCTTGGCTTCACTGTCAGACACTTCTAGTGTCACACATGACTGCCAATAGCTGAAAGTCTACATTCTCTCAAGCCCAGAGGAAAAGAGTGCCTTTCTTTCCCTGAAGTCCTTGAAAAATTTTTATTGAATACCATTAGTTTTGATTGGGCCACATGCCTATTCCTGAAGCAATCATTCTGGCCAAGGAAACTCAGGTGCTCTAACTGGGCCTGAATAACGCTCATACTCAGAGCCAGAGATGGAGTTCACACTAAGAGAGCCACATGGAGTATAGGGGTGGTTCTTCAGAAAATAGTAGAGTTACTGGTACCAAAAGAAGAATTAATGCAAACTGGGAAACAAAAAGAAAACAAAATAAAAACTGTACACCACAGTAAATAAATTACATGGCTGTATAAATCAATATATGCAGTGGCTGGTTAAGAAATTACAGTGTACAAAGAAAATCCGGCTACAGACGCTTTAAATCTCATTTGTATGATGATTTAGCTAACCTTTCCCTGTAAAGTAGATTTCTTTGGGAGCTAAATTGAAATTCATTTAGGTCTTAGGATTCTGCATAATAAATGGAAACTTATTTCCAAGCTGCATGCTGCACGTTCCAAAAAGGATTTATGATTATATAGATTTTGACTTAAACTTTTAGTTTGAATATGACATTTTAAACTTGATGATTGAATTTCCTCCATAAGTTGAAAACCTGGAAAAAGTTTGTGGAAAATGACTAATTCTGAGTAATAAAGGCAAGAAGTAGCACTTTTACTGTAATTGCCATTCTCAATGATTAATAATAATTTAAACATAAATAGTTTATTATATATGATTGAATTGAAAAATTCAATTATACTAAAAGGTTAGGTTAACATGACAGACCAGGGCAGGAAAGGTGGAAAGAGCTAATTTATATTCAGCAAAAAGTTGCCAGTTACTAACAACTGAGAAAAGCTTTAAACATACCTTTTCCCCTCTGGGAATTTTAGTACAACTTGACTGCTCAGAGAAAAATCAGCTTCTCACAACACCTTTTTGTGATGAGAGCAGGCTGCTAAGAAAGCTCCCACCCGATAGAAGTCTGAAGAATGTCTATCTTGAATCAGGTGTTATAATTAGTTTTGACACCACTTTCACAGTAAGACTTCTTAATCCTCCTGAAATTTTATAGAGGGATAAATCAAGCACCTCCTACATTATATACAGTATTCCAGTGGTCTCTTTAATCTCTCCTGTTCATACTTCAGGAGTTAAAGATATTTCAGTTATGGACATGTGGCCTGCCCTAGAAGCATCAGGTAGATCCTTTTCATGCTTAAAATAAGCACTTTCCTACATAAAAAGACTGTTTACAGTTTACACAGCTATATGATAAAAGAGATTCTGTTCCCCAAAGGCAGCATGATATAGCAGAAAAAGCACTGAATTTGGAAGTCAAATGCTTTTAGCAGAAGTCCCAAATCTTTGCCTTAAAACTTTTGTGACCTTTAAGATTTTCCTCATCTCCATAGGGGAGAAAAAGTATTTTGTATCATAGAGTTATTGTTGAATCAAAAGGAAATCAATAACATATGCAAAAGAGCTCTGCAGACTACACAGTCATACAATCTTAGCCTCAATACTTCGCTATAAGGAAATACTTGAAAATTGTAGGAACCAAATATATTACA
>NC_138372.1:143773164-143778708 GCF_054177405.1 Leptonychotes weddellii
CTGATATACTCCCTTGCAAAAATATGTAATTGATTCATGATAAAAAAGCATAATCAACTAATGGGAAAGAAGTTGATCATTTAATAAACAATTTCAGGAAAATCAACTTCTTTGGTTTTATCATAGCCTCATACACCAGAACATTTAAAAACTGAAATAAGCCTATCACTTTTTAAAGCTTTTTAAATAAGCCTTTTAAAGCTTTTTAAGTCTTTAAGTCTTAAGACTTTTTAAGGCTGAATAGTATTCCATATATATATATATATATATATATATATATATACCACATTTTGTTGATCCATTCGTCCATTAATGGATAGTTGGATTGTTTCCACCCTTAGGCTATTGTGAAAAATGCTGCATGAACATTGGTGTAAAAATATCTGTTTGAGTTCCTGCTTTAAATTCTTTTGAGGTATATACCCAGAACTGGAATTGCTGGATCATATGGTAATTCTATTTTTTAATTTTTTGAGGAACCTCCATACTGTTTTCCATACAGGCTGCACCATTTTACATTCCCACCAAAAGTACGTAAGAGTTCCAGTTTCTCCACATCCTTATCAATACTTACCAATTTTTCTATTTTTATAATAATATCCTTGAATTTTATAGGTTGTTTTACACTACACAGGTATTAATTTCAAATTCCAGGAGGAAATACCTTCAAAAACTATAAAAGAAAATCAAGAATGGTATAGTGAGATTTTGTCAAATGTGAAAAGGTTGAATTTTATGTCCCTAATTATGGAATTGGTGTCTTTATCTTGAGACTTCCTTATGATGAAAATTGTTGAAAATCCTTTCTTCTTCCTATATTTTCCATCTCACTTGAGATTGCCCTACCATGAATTGATATACAGCCTACACCTTCATCCTCTCCATTATCCCTTTTATCCATTTGATAACTAGTTGTCCTTACACATGTTTCTAGAACCATTTTTCTCTTCTTCATCACCACTGTCATTGCCTTGGTGTGGCCCAGCCCTCATCAATTCTAGTCTAGTCTGAAGCATTTTCCTCTTCTCTTTCTGCCCCTCCAAAATTATTCAAAGAGGCAAACATAATTATATCATTGCTTTGCCTCTTGCCCCACCAAGGTCTTCAGCTGAACTTCTCAAACACAAGGTACTTTGTCACATTTGCATGAAGCATAGAAATCATTCTACAACATTGATTTTCTTAAGTGAGGAACAATTCGAACCATTAAAATATGCACAACTGTATTATGTAACTTGCATAAATTTTCGGCAAAGCCATACACTTCAAAAGTTTTTCCCACATTAGGACTTTGGACTATGTGAACTACAGTGCCACAACTCAGAGTTTATTTCTCTGTCTGTAAGGGCACATTGAAGGGGAACTTTGAGAAATACTGATTTACAGGATAAAATATAGTCTCCTTAGCATGTCGTAGGAGGTCCCCTGTGAACTGGCACTTGCCTATATCTCTAGACTCACTTCCTGCCACCTTCCTCCACATCAACACCTTATATTTCAGAAATGCCACATCATTTGTGGTTTTCAGAACATCACTCTAATTGTTTCATATGCTGTCCTTCCTCACAGAAGGAGCTTCCCCATCCAATCTTCCTATCCAAACTGTTCTATGTGGTGAACTCCATTTTCACCTTTCTATCTCCACCCACATATTTCTTCTTTGAAGCCTCCCCAGCAATCTCCTCTACCCTCTACTCCTTCAGAGTATTACCTAAATCTGTCTCTCACCTTAAGATGTCAGTATTTTGAGAGAGTCTATAATTAAAAGCATAGTTTCTAAAGATAGTCTACATGGTTTTGAACCCCAGTATCATTTTCTACCCGTGCGACTTAAGCAAGTTAATGGACTTCACTGCACCCAGATGTTCTCTGTAAAATAGGCTGAATACCAGTGTTTACCTTACAGGTTGTTGTTAGGCTTCTAGGGGATAATATATGTTCAGGACTTAGAAGACCTCCAGGCAAACAATCAGCATTCACAAAATGTCACCCACTTTTGTCTCAATCATTTTAGAATCCTCAGAACCTGCCACAGAGTAGGTACTTGGGAAATGTTTATTGAAGCAAATTAAATTCTCTTCTTACTAAATACATGTTTTTGGCCTTCAATTGTTTCTCTTTGGCCAACAGAAAAACATTCTTTTTTTAAAAACTGAAAGCTATCTTGGTGACTGAGAAACCCCAGATGTACTGCTCACATCTCTGGTGTTTCAAATTATTTTGTGTGCCCTGCCCTAGACTTGGCAATGGTGGTAAAATGTCACAACAGCTAAATTGAAAGAGGAAGGAATTAAACACTGATGGTTTGAAAGGGAGTTCATTTTCCATTCTGCTATCAGAAAGTGGTCCAAACCTCCACACAGGACATGAAAAGCAAACCTATACTTGGAGACCCATCTTTCAGAGTTATGAAAACCCATTTCATATTTGTTGAAAGGAAAACGTTTGTGCATTTGGACGATAACTCCACGTAGAGGGAGAAGGCTGCCAGAACGCGTGTATAATTGCTTGGACTGCTAGGGGTTTTGTTCAGGGTCTTGAGACTGGTGATAGATGAGCCTAAAAGGACTGCTTTAAATAAACCAAACGTCTTGGATTAGTGTCACTGGACTTAGAGCCCCCTGGGAAAGGCCTGTCTCCTGTGATTTCCAGTATACTCCACTTCCAATGAGCGGGAAATACCACAAGAAAACCGCTGTTCTCACGGTATTTTTGCCTTTTCCATTTCTGGTTTTAGCTAAGAAAAAAAAAAAAAAATGGCATGTGTACATGACAGAATAATCAGAGCATCCAAATGTTTGATCTTTAAACTAAATAGAATTCACCATAAGTTTCAAGTAAATCCAAATAAAATAACTTTGGACACATTCTCATAAGTTTCATTTAAACAGATATATGCCTACAAGTGAGCCAGATTTATTAAGCATTGACTATCCTGAAATTGTATTTCATATATATTAATTGAAGGCAAAATGGCAGAATAACTAAAATTGGTTAATGTCTCTAAATTTTTGTTTAGAGGTATTTACTTAAACTACTTCCAAAATGTGCTGTAAATAAGTAAGCATATTTAAATAAATATTTGGATGTTTTTCTAAAAGAGATTGACTTTTGTCTATTTATAAACTTGTAGAAGGATTTAATTCCATGTTTTAGATTATGCTTCAATAAAACGCAGCAAATATTTATGAGTCACTAACTGTGTGCCAGGCACAGTGCTAATAGCTGGGGACCTACTTAAGGCACATTGACATATATGCTAATTGTTTTTAAATATGTGCAGTTAAGAATATTTAGATAAGGTAACCAAAGGAATCTGAAGAAAGAAGAGAAAGAAAAAAAAAATACAATGCAAGTCATCAATAAGAGTGTTCTTTTCTTCAACAGTGTGCTTAATGTTTTTTCTATTATTAGTAGCAGAAAACAATGACTAAAAATTGAGTGAAAATTAGTGTGTTTTTTAATCCTACAAAATCATGATTTTTGCAGACAAGGTAATGTTTCAATTTACCTGTAAAAAAAAGACAATGATTGCTGTTTAAATTTTCTGAGTAGTAAATGTTCACAAACCAATTAAGCACATCCTAGTATCAAGGTAATTAGAAATGTTATTATTCATGTATGTACATATTAATAGATATGTTGATTAACTGCATTATTAGTTTTTGCATACATGCTATGTACATAATATGCAGATACCGTATAATGGTTAAGAGCTCAAAACGTGGAGTTGGTCAGTATATACGTGGGTCTGAATTTTTGTTCTTCCTCTTCATAGCTGTGTGGTTGTTATTGCTTAACATCTCTGTGCTGCAGAGTCCATATCTGTAAAATAAGAATTATAACAGTAACTACCTGATAAAGTTATTGAGAGAATGAAATAAGGATGCACATAAACTGTTCAACTGAATGCATGCCTAGTGAGCATGCAGTAAACATCTGCTTTAATTAGTAGTAGTGATACTAAAAAGGTTAATGAGAAATGCGCTTAATAAGCTACAAACTTTGAAGAAAATTGAGATTGGGGATAATTAATGATGTTAACATAAATAAGTTTTATGAGACTAGAAATTGTAACAACTATGAGTAATGAAACCATGTGTATATTTCATAGTTGTCACTCAAACATATGATAGTACCTGAGTTTAATTGTTTAACACTGTACACAGAGCATATTCAAATCCAGGAATTTCAATTATGTATCTCCAAAGAATATTTCTCTGCAATTATGTGAATATGTCTAAGAATAACTAACATATAAGTGCAGTTTGACTACTATCTCTGTTTCTCTGTTGTGAGTTCTGTGAGCTGTGAATAGTGTGGTGATATTTGAGCTGCTACTAGAGTTTCTACTATAAGCATGGGGCAGCATTTCCAGGCTTCAAACAACCCCCACTGCTAGTGTAGTATTGGAAATATAGTGTTCCTGTTACTTAAGAACATTAGGAGAACGTGGCTTTGCTTTAGAGAATCCATGATGTCTCTATTAGAGAATTTTCCTCTTAGCTGGAGTAAATACTTCACTTGCCTCAAAGAGAAGTAGCAAGCTTATATCAAAACAATAGCCTTAACCCTAGGTATGCATTCAGATAGAGGGGGGAGGAAAATTAGCAGTTTTCGGGGGACTCCTGTATCCCACCACTGGTAGGAAGGAAAGTAGACTGTCTGCTTGAGAGTGCTTCTCAGTCTCATCTGAGCACTGCAAGTTAACTTCTCCGGAGACTTCCTCTATATGGTATAGGAAGAGAAGGAAGCTGCACGTGCCCAGGGGAAATGAAAGAGGAGGAGGGTATCTTGGCTCCATCCTTCAGCCTGCCCCAGAGGCCAACTCAGTACTATAGTAGAGAGTCCTCTTTATAGTGATAATCATTTCCCAATACATACACATATCAAACCATTATGTTGTATATCTGCAAGTGATATAATGTTATATGTCAATTAAGTCTCAAAAAAAAAAAAATGGGCTATGAAACAGTGAAAAAAAAGTGATTTTTTTTCCAAAGCTGTGTCTGAAGTACAGTTCAGGAAACCAATACTCCTGAACTGTAACAGAGTGTTGCTTACCGTGGAAAATAATTTGGCATGACGAGGAGCTCTTATTCACTGAGTCTAAGGTTTAGATAGTGGAAACAGTGTTATAAAGGGTTTATAGTTGAGAAACAGATGAGTTAATTAGAGAAGTTTACATTAATGGAAAATCATTGAGGGTCAACGCTTTGTCATATGCCCTCATGAAGAGCATTCACAGTTAACTTATTACATGACATCAGGAAAAGTTTCTTCTCTCATGACATAAACCAGTAATATTTACCATTTGTCAGGTTAGTCTCTTTAGGTACCAGTTGTACCAGCTTAAAAGTAAATTAGAAAATTGTTTCCTGTTTGCCCATATAACTTTTTTTGCTAAATAGTGACCTGGATCCAGGATTAATGACCAAATAAAATATCTCCACCTTGTCAGAGATCTAGCAATTTTAAAGCCTCACAAAAATGTCTTGTTCCCATCCATTCTCTGCCTCTTTTGGGACAGCAAATAGCAACCAA
>NC_138372.1:143778808-143795489 GCF_054177405.1 Leptonychotes weddellii
GGGGGGGGGGGGAGGGGGGCGGGAAAAGTCAGGCAAGAGCAAGAATGCCAGTGGTAGAAATAAAGAAACCTCCCAGCTGTGCTAACAGCTACACAATTTAAGAGGATGTTGGATTGTGACCTGTAGTCTCTCTCGGCATAAACTGGGAACCAAGATTAATTAGGATCATCTAGTAGCTAGAAGCCAATAAGACCCTAGAGAAGATGGGGTACCACCACACAATAGACTTCTGATTATTTTGTATCCTAACTAGATTTTAGGCTTAATTGGTCTGGAGAAGTACCCATGACATAAGTGACTCTGAATGCTCCAAATCTGTGTTTTCTTGTAGTTAAAACAATTAGTGAGTACAGGAAAACATTAAAACAGATCATATTTCTCTTTCTGTAGAAAACCTGAGATTTGTTTGCTTTTGAATCATGAAAAAGATCAGAATACTTTTTTTCTACTCCTAGTAAGTCATTAATGCCTGTCATCTGAAATGTTGTTTTTGCCAAAGATTGTTTATAAATGAGCAATTAGAACTTACTGAAGCATTGTAGATGCTTATTTAATTGATGAGTGAACTAACACCATATATCAAGTTGTGATTTTTTCCTTAGTAAAATAAAAGCATGTGACATTAGGAGACATAGTGCAGAGCTTCTTTGTAAGAAAGTCATGAGCCAAGATTGAGACTATTTACCATGGAAATAAAATGGGGAAACTTTAATGGATATGAATAAAATAATAGCCATTTTATACTCACAGCAAAAACTTAACCTATATATTTTTGTGTTGTGTGTGTGAGAGAAAGAGAGAGAGAGGGAGAGAGAGAGAGAGAGAGAAACAAGCAGGATAAAGAATGACATTTATTTTGGAAAAAAGGTAGCAGTGTTTTGATCTCTTATGGTGATTATCATAAATACGAAAATCACGTTTCTTTGTTGAATAAGAGTCAAGAAATTAGCAGAGATAAAACTCTGTCATTTCAATAACTATGCAAAAAAATTGGAGGGAAAAAACTGCATTTCAAGTCAAAATGATCAGGTTTTCTCTCTGCCTATATAACATGTAATATAGATTGTAAGTAATTATAATACAAGGATTGTAATTTAGCTTCTTCTCCACACTCCTATACTTTAATTTGATACAAAATGATGTATCACAGTAATATTTATATTTTTCTCATTTGATCCTCAGGGGATAGAAATAATCCACATACTATTCTTGCATGATAGATATTCCCAAATCTCCAAACTTAAAGATCATAGCTTCACAAGGGAAAATTACAAATAACCCTCTATCAAAACACTGATTCTTTTCCTGTTTCTTAATAAAGCACTTTTTAGGATTAAACTTCCTTATAGAGTATCAGTGCTGGAACATGATTAAGATAAAGCTGAAGTCAAATGGCTCAACAGAGAAGCAGTTTCTTGACAAGCTTCCTTTCTCCAGAATGGAGCCGACTTGCAATCCATTGATATCAACTACTTCAGCAGAGCAAACTGTGTGAAAGCTTCAAACATTGAAATTGGCAGATTTTAAACCTTTATATCTTTTTGTCTCCTTTTTAAAAGAGTTGTGTAAAACAGAAATACTATCTTCACATGTAGAGGGAAAAGAAACATGCTCTTTCTTGGAAGTTCTCAATGAATGTAAAAGTAAGTGAGAGGTCCCCTCCAATGCCAAGGGAAAGCCTTGAAAGCAGGGGAATGTTTTGTTAAGATTAGCCATTTCCCTCCTGGCGGGACAACCAAGGACAAATTCCTCTATCTCTATTCTTTGCCATATCCTCTTTATTCAAGAATAAAATCACTTTAAAGTCACTCTACACTCTGTGGTGTTGAGTAAGTACTTTACCTAGAGCTGAGGGAAAGGGAGGAAAAAACAGGACCCTGACTCCAAGAGACATAGTATGGAAGGACATGGATTCATGCAACCACCCAATATGACAGGAACTCATGATTCCCTGACTCTGAAAGGTGATGTGCTCCATGAACTGTAGGAAACTCTTTTTTGGGAGACAAAGGGACAATTATCCCATATTCCTTCTGTTTCCATGTAGAAGGACTCTACTTAGATGAACATTTTCTTTCCCACCCCAGGGAAGGAGAAATAAATGAAATATCTGAATGGGGAGTTTCAAAAATGATCCTCAGATCTTAGCATGCGCCATGGCACCCATTCTTCCTGAGATTTGGCAGGAGGCTGAGAGAGTGTTTACTGTACTGCTCCATCTGTGCACTTGGAAGTCTACTCTGGTAAGGGAATCCTATGATTGTCCAGCTTGCCAGTACCGGGGTGGGGTGGGGGGAGTTACGTTTAATCATGGGATAAAGGATTATTAACAAGCCCATTCCCCTCTACACTTAAATCAGCTTTGTCAGTGTAACAAAACAAGTAATATTTTGACCTGCATTCTTCTGACTCCTGCACTTAGCTCTAAGTGTGTTCCACAATTGGTTGAGAAAGAGGGGATTTATTTACTGACTCACTAAAATCCTAATAGCTTCCAGCTGTGTAAATAAATTAATGTTCATCAATGAACAGCTGGTTTTCAAAGGCATTTTCTTTTATTACCATCAAAATTCTTACTCTATTAAACAACTGAAAACAAGAAAAAATGATTAATGTAAATGGAGGGGAATGTGAGTCAATGAACGTTGAAAGGAATCATGAATATGACTATATCTATAGTCTTAGAAACCTCCTTGGTACTTAGAGACCCATGAGTGTAAGGACCTCCCCATACTTGCATCTTTAGGACATTTTGGGCATGGTGGATTAGAGGGAAATTCCAGTGAAGTTCATTGAAGGCCTTTATTAGTTTGCAGCTTCATAGACATGGTGATGGACTATTTCATTTTGGGATGGGAAGTGTTTTGTGAGATGTAAGAAGAAATATTGAATATCCCACTGGCACTATTTCATTTAATCCTCACAACAACTGGGTAGAAGAGGTACTAGTCTTTTCTCCATTTATAAATGAAGAAACAAAGCTTAGACACATAAAGCTGCTTGCCCAGGACTCCAAAGACTGGAAATAACTGAGCCAGAGTTCAATTCCAGATCTGTCAAAATCAAAGCTCTTCCTTTAACCACTCTGTCATTTTGCCTTATTCATTTTACTACTACCAATGTCAATCACCTTGAAACTAATCAGTAAATGCTTGTTGAATTAAGAGTGGAGTTTAAAATAAGCATTAAAAACTGTTCTCTTCACTCAGTTTTCATGTTTATAGACATTGCAATTGATAAATCACCTAGAACTAGAATAAGTTAAATACCAGATAATCTGAACAATTTATGAGATTAGAAAACTAAAAGGACTAACTCATCCAAGAAAAAATTCAAGAATCCTGAATATGAAGTTTGTTTAACAAAGTGGTGACTAAAGACATGATAATAGCCAACAAATATTTTTCAAGTATAAATGTGAATAGTGAGAGGATGAATTTAATTGAATATATCAATTTGAGGAAATGGAAGTTTAGGTCTAATTTAACAGAAAGCATTTTAACCATGGGAACTCAAATGTCACAGAATAATCTCAAGGGAATAGATCTTCTCCTTCAGACATTTAAAAATAGATTGTGTTTACCCAAGAGAAAAGAAAGAATATGTCCTTTCAAAGACTTACACATAAATGTTTATAGCAGCTTTATATGTAATTGCGAAAAACTGAAAACAATCCAAATGTCCATCAACAGTTAAATAAAGCGTGGTATATCCATACAATGGAGTACTATTCATCAATAAAAAGGAATGAGCAGTTAATACATGCAATAACATGGATGAACCTCAAAATAATGATGCTGAGTAAAAGAATCAAGGCCAAAATAGAGTACCTACTCTCTGATTCCATCGATATATAAGTCTATACAATGATCAGTGGTTGCAGAAGGTGAGAGATAAAAGGGAGAGAGGAATGACAAAGGGACATAAGGAAACTTTTGGGGATCACATATATGTTCATGAGGTAAATGCAATTTCATGGGACTATACCTATGTCAAAATGTATCAAATTGTACACTTTAAATATATGGAATTTATATCAATTATACCTCAGTTTAAAAAACAACAAATGAATAAATATCTTTAAAAAAATAGACTGTGGAACATCTACAGCAAAAGGTTATAAGACATTGTTCCAACAATCAAAAGAACAGAATGGCTCCATCTTACTCTTTTTCCTCCACAATATACCTCCTAACTACCCACTTCTCTCATGGTCAGTCTCTTTTCTCTACATTCACCTGAAACTAATATAAAACTGTATGTTAACTATAGTAGAATTGAAATAAAATAATTTAAAATAAAGTGGACCAAAAAATCAGGTTAATACCATTTGTATTGTGTTTTATTTAAACTTCCTAATACTCAAACTTTTCCAATATATAGAAAAATGTAAAAAGTCTAACACTTATATAATCATTCCTTGACTTGTTTGTCCTTCAGTTATTTCTTTTAAAGAAACAAACATTTTAAGTCCTGCTTTCCATTCCTTCCCTCTTTCAGACGTAAGCAAAATCCTGAAATTAGTATATATCACTATCAAATATGTATTTTTGCCTTATTATATATGTATATACACAAAAATACATACATTTTGTTGTGCTTTGAACAGTTACATAAATTGTATCATGAGAAGCATAATTTTGCATCTTCCTTTTTCCATTCAGTATGTTTTTTGAGATTCATCCATGTTGATGCATGTCAATCCAATACATTTCTTTTGACCATGTCCTATTATATGTATAAATCAGTTTAGCATTCCTGTTTCACTTAATATTACATCATGATTATTCTCCAAGCCTTTGTGATTTTCCCTTTTTCAAAGGCTCTTCCCCAGCTCTTTCTGGCTAGCTTTCTCCTCCTTTAGGTCACAACTCAGAGAAGGTTCCCAGATTACCCTATCTGAAGTATCTTCCATCCTTGCCCACACCCAACAAATGGTTATTCTCTTTTTCATGTCACCTTTGAATTTCTTTTATAGCATTTACTCTTCATTTTCTCCACTTGTTTATTGTATAGTTCCTCCAAGAGATGGTAAGTCGCCTGAGGACAGGGACTTGTCTTCATTTTTCACCTTTATATTTTAAAGAGGGATTTCACATTAGCACAATGCATGCCACATTAAAAAGACTGAACTAATATTTAGAGAAAAAATAAAGGATAGATGAATGGATGATGGATGGCAAGAGTAATAGATATGGATGGTTGGATGCTGACTATGTCATTTCTGGTTCTAATTCTATGAGGCCCTCGTCAACCAAGAAAAGAGGCAGAACTGAAATGAAACAAAAACATTTATTTGGGGTCTCAGAATTGCAATTCAGGTAACACAAATTGTGGTAAATTGTGTCCCACTAGGGAACAAAAGTCTGAGGTTTTTAATGACAAAAGGGAATGCTTGTGTACATTGTTTACAAAGAATTTTGATCAGTGTTGGAGGCAAAAACTAATGTTGGCTAAGCATAATTGGTTGCTAAGGCTATCACTAAACAGAAGTATGTTACTGTAGCAAGTTGCAGATGTTCCTGCAGTGTCTTTGGAATATTTGCAGTTTGGCCCAGTTCAAAAGTTCATCGTTGTATTTGGGGAGGAGGTGCATAAAGCCCACATCCTTAATGGCCTCCTGGCTTCATTTTAAAACCCCTTCACATAAGTGACTCCATTTTATTTTACTCTTCACACCCCATTCTACCATCAACAAAAAGCCCAGGAGAACTTAAATTTCATATCTTATCCCTCAGCCACATTTGAGCTTATCTACTCTGGATGGCCAAATAGCTAGGTCTACTATAAAAATAACGAACCTCTAAATGCTGTGCTTACAGTTAGAAAGCTACAGTTTAATCCCTTCAACTTCTCTGTTCAAATTATTAGTTCAAACAGAAACTAAAATTATGGCCATTCAGCTAGATTACCAGAATATATCCTTTATTTTAGTATCCTTAGAAGTACTCAGGATAGACCATTAATGATTTATGGCTAGTTTCATGAATTGTTTATTATTTACATAGCACATAGATTATTGTTTTTCATATCTAAGTAGAGATTTTCTAAAGTTTTGGAAATTTGAAAATATTTGTATGCCTACACGTTTCAAGCTACTTTGTAAGTTTTATAGAGTTTGCTTTGCAGTATAATGAAAAATGGGAAATTTTAGATAGTAATTTAAACTTTTTATACCTATTAAGGAGCACACATGTCCTCCTTACTCCAAACATACATTCTTCTGAAATAGTATAAAAAATTGATATTTGCAAAATTGGCTTAGAATAATTTAAAAATACATATACTTTTCCTGAATTAAAGTGGTTATTTTTATCCTTTAGATATCACCTAGATTAAAAATATTCTTTGTATTTGAGGATGTCTTAAAATGGTAAATATTTTGCAAATGTAATAATCTGTTTTAGTAAAATACATAATAAAATTAGGTAGGATTTATTGTGCACTTAACTATATGATAAGCACTTCTACGTGTATCTCATTGAGGCAGCACCTGTAAGGTTGATATTACTTTCTCCATTTTATATACAAGGATTGAAGAGGTTATTTAACTTATCCAACTAAGTGGTAGGACTAAAACTTAACTTTAAGCTATCTTTTAACCACTATACCATAATGGAAATGAGATGGAGGGTCAATGAGAAAATAAAAATCACCCTTCATCCCATAACCCAGAGATCATGATTGTTAATACTCTAGTTTATTTTTGTCCAATTTTTATTCTAGTTTATTTTGTCCAATGTTTATAACCTGTGATTTTGTTATATATACTGTGTTCATCTTTCACTTAATCTTATATCATAAATATTTCTGATGATGTTCGATATTTTTTACAGTGCTCCTTGTTATTGAGGTGCATTTCTTTAACAGTTCCCTTTCTGAAAACTGTTTGCACTCTCCACAATTCCTAACCCCTCACAATCTGCTAATTCAAGTGTGCTTGTTTTAAATCATTCTATCTTCTAAATCATGTATCTTCATTAAGAAAATAAAATGTTAAAAAGCCACAAGAGTACCCAGAAAGAATTTGTTGGCTAATATAAAGGAAAATGAGCATGTTGGTGTTTTTAAAAACTAACTCTTCTTCTTAAATACTAAAATTCCTTAAATGGATTTCAACAGAACATGATGAATATGTTGGTTATAAGGCTGAAGATTCTCCTCAAAGAATAAACTTGGCACTTCTCATCAAGGTGAAACTGGTATAATAGAAATGTTTTATGTTGATGATTTTGTATGACTGAAAAAGCATTGATAGGTAGTATCCAAAGCAACAAAGCAATGAAATATATGCCTTAAAAGTGCAGGTTGGCCTTGTGCATCACAGAAGGTCATCACTGTGTAGATCCAGCTGTCTCCATGTCCTAAGATTTCACCCAGACTCTAAGTCACTATAAATTTGATACAAGCTAAAGCTGCTCCAAGCCCAGATTTACAAAGCCTTTCAGCAAAAAGATAAGATATTGGTATCATGATCATTTTAAGAAAGGACACTGATAAGCATACACTAATGAAATATTTTACTGATGTATTAAATGGCACTACTTAAGTGAGATGTTTTAGGTTGGCATCACTCAAAGCCCCAGGTTAAAATAAAAATATCAACCTATTCTTAAACTCAGAGCTTTTGAAAAGCTATCAATATAAGAGGTGCAAATTGAATTTCTTGGGAAAAATTTATTAACAGCAATGACTAGCCAGCACATCCTATCATCAAGTCCATACAAATGATTTTTAATTTAAATAGCCACTTGCACATTTCCTCTAACATCAAAGAATTTTTGCTGTGTGCATAATACAGGAGAATTTTTATTTCTCTGCAAAACACTTTTGTATTGTGATTATGTGTTAGTAAAATCGGATTACTCTAGAAAATTTTATACACGATTTAAAGCTATTTATGCTCAAGACAAATGGTCATGATTATTATAAAGACAATTTGGATTCAATTATTTTCTGACCTTACAAATAAGGTCTTTATAAACTGTTAAACATGCAGAGCTTTTAGCTTATTTTAACTTTTCGTTAAAACAGAATTTTATTGTTAATGTATGAAATGATTCTTATAGCCACTTTTTGTGCTTACAAGAGACGTTTATAAAGTAAATACCACTATTTAGAGAAATAAATAAAATCTGTTTAATATTATCTTCCTGTTATAACTATTTTTGAAACTGGTTATAAGTATATAAGTACCTTTTGTTTCTGGGATCTAATTTCCATTATAAGTGAAGCCTGAAAGATCTGGTTAACTTACTTAGTAAAATAACATGCTATAGGGTATGTTGATCAAATGAATTCTAACTGCTTCTGCAGGAATCAGAAATTCAGCTAACTTTCCTGTAGTTGGTGATTCACTATTGTGTATCCTTTTAATTGGCAGTATTTCTATGTCCCTAATAGAGGAAATGCTGTCATCCTAACTACACAAATTAGATTTGCCTTTTTAAATGTAACCGATAGGCATAAAACTCCAGACTTAAGTCATTATAAAGAGGAATCAATATATTTCCAAGATTTTATAATTACTGGAATAAATGCCTCTGTTTTACCCAAAATGTTGCCCAACTCCCCACTAACTCCTTATGTGCCTTAGATTTAAAATATTCTTGCTTAATCAAGAACATGCTTTATGTTCTTACTTACTTTCCAACATGAAAATCCATCCAGCCTTCTGATGCCCTTTAATTTTTAAGAGTGGATTTCTGCTTAGTGTAAAATTTTCTAGTCCATTTAGTGGGCCAGTGATAGTTTTTATTTGGTTAAACTAACCTAATTTTGTTACTCGACTGTATTGTATAAACCTGAAATGAACAGGGAGAGGGAAAGCTTTACTTCATGAAAATGCTACCTTAACATGTAACCAAAGTCCTTAGGAAAGCTTTCCATTTTGGAGTGATGAAGAGCAATGTAAAAGACATCTCATCCTCATGACAGAAGACTGTGGGTTTCTATGTGGACAAGGTCATTTCAATGACAAAATTTGAAGCAGTGAAGGGGAACTCTGACCAAACTTAAGCATCTTTGTCATTGTTTACAGAGAACTCACTCAGAATAATTTACTTAATGGAAAAAGCGCTGGCAGTTCAACTATTGGAAGTGGCTGTAACTAATCATTTCTATGCCAGAATTTTTGTTTCTCACTCCCTTAAAAAAGAAAGAAAGTAAGTGTTGAGTTTAGATTGTTGGGTTAGGGTTTGGGGAGAAGTTTTTTCATTAAATTGTCTTTTTTGCTGCTCCTGAATGAGCTCTATAGATGTGCCCTGGGAATCTAGTACCTCCTTATCTGATAATGCCTGAAATCATATAGAAAGTGGAGCATAAGTTGAGTTTTGACAATGTCAATATTGTGTTTCAGATATTCCTCCTCTACTGGACAGGTTAAAAATGTATACTCAGTAACACATTTGGGTGCTTTCTTTACTACTGATTTCATCCAGATGCTCCCTGAGTAGAGAATTACATCTTTCCCAATGCGATTTATCCTTGTCAATTAAATAAAACAAATAAAATGTCAAGGAGTCTCTTATTGAGAAAGACCCACTTTGTTGTCTTTGGTTCAGTATGAGGGTAATTTAAATTGCACAACTGAAACATGGTAGGAAAGCTATAGAATCATAATGCTTTCCTGGAGGACAGAAGGTACTTTTCATCTTACAAATGAATTAATATAATGGATCCCCAGTTTGTTTCAAGTAACTTTTGTTTTTCATAACCACTGAATGGCCAAAAATTGTATGATTTAATTCTATTTCTACTTGTTTAAGTGAGATTTGCTTTATGATAAAGACATTTGTTCTTGAAGTACATCCGTGGGAAGTTAAAGTTAGATACCTGGGATTGGTTTTCTGGATAAGAAGAATGAGTATCAGCTACTCCAGAAAGGTGCTATGGCAAATGACTCTAGTGTCTGAAGGTCAGAAGTAGAGCCACTGAAGACTAAGCCAGTGTCCTTGACCCCTCTTCTGTGAGAGATGGCTGGGGACAAGGGGGAGACTCTTCATGCTGTGTTGCCTAACATTGTAAAAATTCAAAAAATGGCAAGCTGATCAATACCACTTATACTGAAGAATTACATTCCATGTATTTTTGTCTGTTTAATTCATAGCTATATCTTCTTGACCTAGAATAGTGCCTCCTATATAGAAGGTGTCTAGTAAATAGTTCTCAAATGAATCTTTCCAAAACCTGTTATCTAAGAGCAAAAAGCTGACTCTTCTGTATGTGCATAAGAAGATAAGATCCACTATTTAATGATAATATACTATTAACCATTTTATATCTATCATCTAATTTAATCTTTTTAAAAGCCCTTGGGAAAAAATTCCATTATCTTAACTTTTAATAACAACAGCAACAACAATATTTTTTTTTAAAGGAGAGCACTAGTATCATGGACTGAATGTTTGTGTCTCCCCTAAATCCATATGTTAAAACCCTACTCCCCAAGGTGATGGTATTACCAGATGGGGCCTTTAGGAAATACTGAGAATCAGATGAGGTCATGAGAGTGGGGCCCTCAAGAATGGGTTAGTGCCTTTATAAGAATGGCAAGAGAACTTGCTCCATCTTTCTGCTGTCAGCCCTGGGAGGAAACAAGAAATCCATATTCTGCAACGCAGAAGAAAGCCTTCACAAGAGCCCATCTATGCTGACACCCTGATCTCAGACTTTGAAACTCTAGAACTATAAGGAATAAATTTCTGGGGATGCCTGGGTGGCTCAGTTGGATAAGTGTCTGTCTTCGGCTCAGGTCATGATCCCAGGGTCCTGAGATCCCAACTCAGTGGGGAGTCTGCTTCTCCCTCTGCCTGCCTCTCCCCTTGCTTGTGTTCTCTGTCTCTCTCTCTGACAAATAAATAAATAAAATCTTTAAAAAATAAAAAATAAATAATTTTTAAAAAGAAATAAATTTCTGTTAATAAGCCACCCAGTCTGTGGTACCTTGTTATAGCAGCTTGAACTGACTCAGACTGCTAAGAAACTTGCCCAGATTTTACAGACTAAGTGACAGAATGGTAAGTGATAAAGCAACTGTAGGAAAGAATTACGTCCTGCTGTCAGCTTGATCATTTTCTCCCTACTTCATTTTCTCATGTGCAAACTGAAGGCAGTAATTCAAGCTCTAGAATGGAGCATACCTAAAGTCAACTGAGCCAATCAAGATCTGTACAAAAACAAGGTTAATTCCTCATCAATGTTAATCAGCAAAAATATTTATGGGAAGCTTCTTATTTTAGCTGTATAAAAATATTCATGGTTTTTTTTTTTAAAGATTTTATTTATTTGAGACAGAATGAGAGAGAGAGAGAGAGCACATGAGAGGGGGGAGGGTCAGAGGAAGAAGCAAGCTCGCTGCCGAGCAGGGAGCCCGATGCGGGACTCGATGCAGGGACTCCAGGATCATGACCTGAGCCAAAGGCAGTCGCTTAACCAACTGAGCCACCCAGGCGCCCTAAAAATATTCATGTTTGAAGTTCAGCTGTTGAATACATAATCCATTTACTTGATTCAAAGTTCACAAAGTGTTAAGGTAATGTACTGGTGTCTCTTAGCCACCCTGAGTATAAAAGTCAGGAAGCATGAATTTTTAGCTGTATTCAGTAGGTCTAGTATTTAGTACTTTCATTATCATTCTTTTGTATATATTCCACAGTTTCTGTTTAGATCTTCTCTTGCCTCAAGCCTTTTAAGATAAAATGTTTATATTTTCTTTTCTTTTCTGGTTGCTTTTCCCCTCCTTTTTTTAAAGGTTTTCTTAGTTTGTTATAATTTTTAGTTGTATTACACTGGGATCACAGAATGTTGTATGTGCTATTTCCACTTTTTAAGATTTATTTAGGTTTGCCTTATGTCCTTGTACATGCTTAAAATTTTTTTTTAAAGATTTTATTTGAGAGAGAGAATGAGAGAGAGAGCAGGAGAGGGGGCAGGGTCTGAGGGAGAAGCAGACTCCCTGCTGAGCAGGGAGCCTGATGCAGAACTCGATCCTGAGACTCCGGGATCATGACCTAAGCCGAAGGTAGTCGCTTAACCAACTGAGCCACTCAGGCACCCTAAATTTTTTAGTATTACAGAAACACTTGGAAATAAAACATGTTATGTACTAGCTGAGTGTGTGTCTGTGTGTGTGACTGTGTGAGTATATAGTTTACTTAGGTGTTCTAAATCATTTCCATTTTTTTATGTCAAGTTAATTGTCATGAATTATGAAATAGTAACTATATCTCTCACTGCAAATCCTTTCTACTTTTTTTATATTTCTTGTGTTCTCTTTTTGACTCTATGAATATTGATTCTATATTATTTGATGCTCAGGTATTCATAACTATTATGAGTTGTACATTTTAGCATTAAAATGTACCCTTCTTTAATATTTTTGAAGTCTGAGTTGAGTGTGTCACATAGTAAAACCACAACCCCTGTTTTCTTTTGTTTTCACTGGCCTGGTATACGTGTATCAATTTTTTTATTTTCAGCCTTTATGACTCATTTGTTCTAGGTGTGGCTTTTACATACAACATAAAATGGTGTTTTAATGTGTAATCTGATCTGAAAGCCTTTTTCCTTTAAGAAGTTGGTTTAGTCCTTACTGATACGACAATATGCTTAATTATAGTCTGTCACTATTCATTTACCTAGTTTCTATTAATTTCTTACTGTATGCAATTCACTGTCTTTCCTTCTCTCTTCTATGCCATCTGATTTTAACCAATTATATTGTCTTTTTCAGTGTTTAAATTTGTGTTTATATATATGATGCTTACTAATTGATTTGTCACTTTGATATCTCTCACCAGTTATTTAAAATGATGAGAAATAATTGACTCAAACGTCTTTCCTCTTTCCACTCCTAACTTTTGTTGTTGTAATTTTTTCTATATCATCAGGGTATATAACACTCACTCTGTTCTGCCATCCTAATTTCCACTCTTATTTCAGTGTTTTAGGTAAACCTAATTGAAGAGTCAGTGCTCATCAGCAGTGCTTTTAATATTCATTTTTCACAATTTGTCCAGTTGAAATTCTTTCCTTATGAGAATCATCAAGAAGTCTCATGGGAACAACATTCCCTAGAAGCTAATGTCTAATGTGTCAAAATGTTGTCTTAAACTGAACATCACTTTGAGGAAGTATAAAATCCCTGGTCATGCTTTCTTTCTTTGACTTTTTTAATTGTTATTCCACCACATTCTCTTAGCATCAACTTTTGCTGTGGAGAAGTCTGAGGACAGCCTCATGTTTTCACCCCTTATAGGTAATTACATTTTTCTTTGCTCCTCAAAGGTTTCTCCTTTATCTTCAAAGTTGAGCATGCTTAATTGGTATAACTCCACTTCTTTCCTGGTTAGTTTTCCCTTAGACATGATGTATACTTATGCAGACCCAAAGTTCTTTTATTTCAGGAAAGTGAATTACAAATGTTTTCTCTGATCCATTATTTTGTTTTTCTCCATTGGGAATTACAAAGTCTCTCTTTGCCTATCCTCCATATCTATCCTTTTCTCTCTGATCCTCTTTCCTTCATCACCCTTTCATATTTTATACTTCACAGTATTTTCAACAGTGTTCCCTTGCAAGCAATAATAAAAAGATATAAAAGGAGATACAAAGATTGGGAAGAGGAAGAAATACAAATAAAATACAAATACAATATAAAATACAAATAAAAGCATATTTGTTTAAAATAGTCTCTTTTGTCTACCCTCCCTTGTTTTCCTTCTCTTATCACTATCATTTTTCTATTTTTATTTTTACCCCCAGAATTCCTGAGCTTTGACAACTCACACTTCATTTCTTTCCATTATCTCACCATCTCCTCCCAGAGCTCTTGCATTTCTGTCCAGTGCTCTTGTTTCATGGAAGCAATTTCTTCATCATGTGTTTTTAATTCACTTTGCAACTTTTTTCTTAGATCTAAATCTGCTCTTTGTTTTTCCTGTCCTTATTCTCCCTCCCTCCTTCTTCTTCTCTCTTTCTCTCTCATTCTTTCTCTTCTTCACCCCACCTTATATCTCCTTTTATATTTTTTTTGTTGATGGGTTTTGTTTTGGTTTTGGTTTTGGTTTTTTTTTGGTAAGGGGAACAAAATTTTATTGATCTATTAACACTTTTATCACTGATCCATGAATGGACATCCTTAATTTTTGATCATTTGTTTCTTGTCTGTTTGTTTTCCCACATTAATAATAGAATAAACTCCCACAAAACCACTAGTTGATATTAAACTGGAATATTGAATGTATCAACAACTGTTTGCACCTCCTCATTCTGTCTCCTACCTCATCCAAACTAAACACTATTCTAAAACTTAGTTTTATCAGTCTTTTGCCTAAGAAATCTAGAGGACTTCCAAAGGCAAATGGCAGAGTAGGAGGATCATAGGCTTACCTCATCCTGTGGATACACCTAGCTAACATCCACATCAGTATAAATAACCCAGAAAATGACCTGAAGACTGGCAGAACAGACTCTCCACAACTAAATGTAGAGAAGAGTATAGGAAGGGCAGAGGTGGTCAGGAGCTAAACAGAGCTGTGGTACTATCCTCAGAAGGGAGGGATGCTGTGGGCACAGAAAAGGGAGAGGAGCAGACCCCACACCAGGCTAACTTTACTACTTCTTAAAATCAGTGGGGCTTAACACCTGGAACTTTAAAAATCAGTGGACTTGGCTCTGGGAGAGCCAGAAGATGATAGGAAACTGCATCCCTACCTTTAAAGAGATAGCACAACAAACAGTCCTGTTGAGGTACAGCATGGAAGGAGCAGTTTGAAAAATCCCTGGGGTATACAAAAAGGAGATTTATTTACTAATTTCAGAGCAGGTACTGGAGGGGCAAGAATCTTTGGAAGACTTCTCCAAGAACAATGGAGCTGGTAGGTGCCAATTCCCTTCTCCACCCCCCAACCTGGATGCACTGACACCTGTGGGAACCAGTGCAGCTTGAATATTCTCCACCTAGCTTGCTAACAGCATGCCAATGCTGCACTCTTCTACAGACCTGCCTTTTCTACTCCAGCCTGGGCAGGAGTTTTCCCAGGCAGCTGAAGGTCTCCTCCCACACAGACCTGCATGGACCTTTCAGGCACCAGGCCCCATCCCCACATTCTCCTGTGGACCTGCCCATTAACAACACAGGGACCAAACCCTACCTGCAATTGGCAGAGAGCCATTGTAGATGACTAGATTGAAGATAAACACAGATCAGCCACAACAGTAGGAGGCACACAATACATGTAGGAAAAATCCCCTGAAGTGCCAGATTCTGGTGAACAGGGGACATTGCATTGCAGGGCATTACAGGACATCTTCTTCATAAGGCCACTACTTTTAAGACCAGGAGACATAGCTGACTTTCCTCACACACAGGGACAGACAGAGACAGTCAAAATGAGGAGACAGAGGAATATGTCCCAAATGAAAGAATAGGAAAAAATTACAGCAAGAGAGCAAAAACAAAACAGAGGTAATTAATATGCCTGAGAATTTAAGGTATTTATCATAAAGACACTGGATTTGAGGAAAGAGTGGAGGACCCCAAGGAGACCCTCAATAAAGAAGAAGGAAACATAAAAAAGAACCAATCAGGATGAAGAACTCAATAACTGAAATTAAAAATACACTTGAGGGAATAAATAGTAGACTACAGGAAGCAGAAGAACATATCAGTGACCTGGGGACAGAGTAATTGAAAGCAATCAAGAACAGAAAAAAGAAAAAATAATAATAATACATGAAAATAGATTAAGGGAACTCAGCAACACCCTCAAGCATACTAATATTTGCATTATAGGAAACTCAAAAGGAGAAAAGAGGAAAAGGGGGGCAGAAAATGTATTTGAAGAAATAATAGCTGAAAACTTCCCAAATCTGGGGAAGGAAATAGAAATCCAGATCCAGGAGGCACAGAGAGCCCCAAAAAAATCAACCCAAGAGCTCCATACCAAGACACATAGTAATTAAAATGGCAAAAATTACTGATAGAGAGTTTTAAAAGTAGCAAGAGAAAAGAAAACAGTTATGTACAAGGGAAACCCCATAAGGCTATCAGCTAATTTTTCAGCAGAAATTTGGCTAGCCAAAAGAGAGTAGCATGATATATTCAAAGTACTGAAAGAAAAAAAAAAAAAAACTGCAACCAAGAATACTCTATTCAGCAAGGCTATTATTCAGAATAGGAGAGATAAAGTTTCCTAGACTAACCAATAGCTAAAGGAATTCATAACTACTAAACCAGCCTTACAAGAAATATTAAAGGGAACTATTTGAGTGGAAAGGAAAGATGATAAGCAAGAATAATAAAAGTAGGAAGCACAAAGCAGTAAAATTAAGTATGTCTATAAAAATCAGTCAAGGAATACACAAAATAAAAGGATGTGAGGTATAACACCATATACATAAAAATTTAGTACTTTTAGAATGGTTCAAACTTAAGTGACCATCAATTTAATATAGACTACTATATGCATAAGATGTTATATATATAAACCCGATGACAACCAAAAATAAAAAGCCAGTAATAGACATGCAAAAAATAAAGAGAAAGGAATCCAAATATATCAATATTGAATAAATCAATATATCAATAAAGAAGGCCAGAAAACCAAAAGAGAAGAGAGCAACAGAGTAAAGGAACAAAGAACTACAAAAACAACCTTAAAACAAACCTGTAACAAAA
>NC_138372.1:143795989-143902029 GCF_054177405.1 Leptonychotes weddellii
GGGCTGACTGGGTGATAGACACTGGGGAGGGTATGTGCTCTGGTAAGTGCTGTGAATTGTGCAAGACTGTTGAATCTCAGGTCTGTACCTATGAAACAAATAATGCAATATATGTTAAGAAAAAAAAAAAGAACAAGATAGCAGGAGGGAAAAAATGAAGGGGGGAAATCGGAGGGGTAGACAAACCATGAGAGACGATGGACTCTGAAAAACAAACTGAGGGTTCTAGAGGGGAGGGGGGAGGATGGGTTAGCCTGGTGATGGGTATTAAAGAGGGCACGTTCTGCATGGAGCACTGGGTGTTATGCACAAACAATGAATCATGGAACACTACATCTAGAACTAATTATGTAAATACATTAATCCCCATACGGGGATTAACATAACAAAAAAAATTAAAAATAAAAAAATTTAAAAAAAGATATAAATCTATTTTTCCTATTACATAAAAGTCTGAAAGCTGATATATTAACTCTGCCTCATAATGTTCTCAAGGAATCAGGCTCCTATTAGGCTCATTATCCTACCATCCTTAAGATGTGGCTGTCCTCCTTGTCCAAGAGAGCAGCTGGAGGTCTAGCTATCATATCTGCATTCCATACAGCAGGATAGGGAAAGATTTGAAGAATAAATGTGGCAATGGGCTCACATCAGTCATCTTTTAAAGAAGGTTACTTAAAGCTGCCACGTGACATTCCTAATTACTCCTAATTAAGTCAAGATCTTCCTTGACTTACAGTGGGGTTATGTACCAACAAACCCATTGCAAATTGAAAATAATTTAAATTAAAATGCATTTTATACACCTAACCTACCAAACATCATAGTTTAGCTTAGTCTACCTTACATATGCTCAGAACACTTACATTAGTCTACAGTTGGTCAGAATTATCTAACACAAAGCCTATTTTATAATAAAGTGTTGGATATCTCATATAATTTATTGAAAACTATACTGAATGTGAAAAATAGGATGATTGTGAATACAGAATGAGTATCTGTTATTTACCCTCATGATTGTGTGGCTGACTGGGAGCTGCGGCTCGCTGCCCCTGCTGAGCATCAAGAGAGAGTATTGTACCTCATATCACCAACCCAGGAAAAGATCAAAATTCAAAATTCTAAGTATGGTTTCTATTGAATGCATATTACTTTCATGCCATCATAAAGTCAAAAAATTGTAAATTGAACCATTATAAATTGGGGACCCTCTGTACATTCAGAAATGACCACACCTATTTACAAGGGAGAATAGGAAATGCTACTTTATTTGGGACAATATTTTCCAGGCTAAAAATTGTGAGTTTTACTCCCATAGAAGAAAGGAGTAGGTATTGATGAATAACGGCGTTCTGTGTCACAATTACAACTCTCATTTTTACATATGAGGAAATGAACACTAAGAAGGTGACTTGTCTCTGACGATACAACTAGTTCATGTCAGAATCAGGATATAAATCCCTTTCTTCTTGATCCAACTTCAACACTGATTTCACTGTATAACAACAGCCTCCATCAGTTGAAATATGAAATGCATCCTTTTTCACGATTTTGTTTTTCCTTAGAACTGACACAGTATCACAATTATAAGCACAAACTATTTTTTTTTGATAAATCAGTAGAGTGAATAAGTCTAACATCAACCATTGTTGTAGGCCTTGATTTTCTGTCTTTACCTTTCTGTATTAACGTTTTGATATTAATTTCTAAGTTAGTTCTATATTCTTTATTTTTCAGTCTTGCCTCTATTCTAATAGATACCAATGCAATTTTTTTGTTGTTGCCTTTACCCTCTATAATGCATACCTTTTATCTGGTGGTTCTGTATAAAATTACACAATTGTCCTGAAACATCCCTTAACGTTTTCCTCCTGCATCATATCCCATAGACAAAACCATCCACCATGTCAGTTTTAAATGATTCACATTTACCCTTTCTCGTCATCCCCACTTCTGCTGAACTTTTTGAAAGATTTTCTTTTGTATTACTCCAATGAGCCTCTTCAGTGGCTACCAAAATCCAAGTACTTGATGCCTCCGAATCCTTTTTTGTTCCCTCAGATGTTTGAAGACCTGGTTTCCCAATAATTTTAAGATCCACTTTAAATAACTTACTTTCTTTTCAATATTTTATATGCTACAATCTCATTTACCTGCTACATCAAAGTTATAATACTTTTCACCATTCTCAGAGTATCTAATGCCTGAACTCCTTCCAAAGCCATCAGATCGTCTTGCCACTCTCTGTCACAGTCATCTTCGCTGCAACTCCTGACATCTGGAACGATCTCCTGCAATTCCCAGACACTCCATCAATCTTCCAATCTCATAATAATAAAAATATTTTGCCTGACAAATGACTCCAATTTCTCTCCCTTCATATTTGAAATGTTCTCTTATCTAACTTTCAAAAAATAATGTGTAATGCAAAACCTCCATTCTATTGTTTAGTGATTTAATTTGTCAACTAGTGAAGTACTCAGATCTGAATATAGGCATTTCTCAATAAATTGTTTTGGGGATTTTTGGGGGGTAGGCCCATCATGGACCTCTTCTTCAGTGACTCCTGGTAACATAGTAATGTAAACTGATACTCATATATCTTTGCTATTATTAAAGAGAGAGGAATGAATAAATCACAAGTTTGGCATTGACTACACTTGACATGGAGAATAATGGAGCACCTCCAAGCAAATAGGGTATTGTAATATACAAGAGGTGTTCTGCTGAAAATATAAAATATGAGATCACAGATCAAGTGGTTTATGAACAGCAGCAGGTCTCAGGAGAATGTTTCCCCTATAGACATATATTAGTGGTTTAATGACAGCACTTTTGACGTTTTAAGCCTTACAAATGACTTCATATGATTTGCCTCCCTGGAAAAATACTTTCAGAGACTAAAGATTGGATGAAGACATCTCCCTAGTAGGAAAAGAACAGAATGATACAATCATTTATTATTTTTTATTAAACCTATTGGAGTAAAATTTATTTTGTTTTGGCAAGGGCACTGAAAATACTTCAATGGAAAATAATTGGAAAGAAGTTGTTGGGTTCTTTCCTTTAAGCATTTTTATCTAAGACATTCCCTTGATGTTGTGGGAAAATATCAGATTTCAGATTAGAGGATCTTTTAAAGGACTTACGAAGCCTTCAAGACTTGACTCTCAAAGTCGCATGTATAATTAAGGTGACCTGAAAACTATCTCTATCCTTAGTCTTAGCATGGGTTTGTTGTTGATTTTAAATTCTTTTTTTATTATATCCAGCAATTTAATTTTCTTCTAACTTTATGCAATTCTTTAAATTACTGGGTACTCCTATGAGAAATGTAATGATATTCTATCACAATTTCTGTCCAAAATTTTAAATGTTTCATGATATCCTTGTTTTGTCTATCAAATGACTTGCACAAAAACAATCAATTTTTTCTTTTAAATTCATTTTCTCCAATTTAATTATTTAAATTAGTTAACAAAATTAAAAATTGAAAATAATTGCTAACATGGTATCCTTAATCATGTTTTCATTTTCAGTAAACAATATATAACAATCTGGGTTTATAGGCTATTATTTACATAACTAGTTAGGCCTCTAGTTTTATTTTAACATGGTTTTAATTTGAAGACATTCAATATATCCCTATTTTTTTTGTAACATAAAGGAAAATACAAATGTTTTAAATGAAAATTTACCTGTTATTTCCTTTAAGTCACAATATAATTCATAGTATTTGAAAATTTACACTAGAACTATTTTTAGCTAAATCTTTAAATTATTTTAGGCAAACAGTTATTGGTGTTATTCACCAAATATTTCTATGCCTCTGCCTTCTGGCTTGTACTAAGATTGCACTTTCTTTTCCATGTGTTTTGGGGACATGTGACTAGTTCTGGCCAACGAGTTGTGAGTACAAGTAACCTGTGTCACTTCCCTGAGGAGTATTTAACTGCTGGTGAGATACTCTCCTGAGGTCTTCTATTTCATCAAGGTGATCCATATAAAAGTTTGAGATGGTGGCCTCTCCGTCAATTCAGGCTCCTGAGTGACTGTGGTGTGTTGAGCCTCCTGCTGACTCAAGATGGACATATTCTGCGAGCCAGAAATAAGCTTTATCACAGAATTCTTGATATAGATTTTTCCTTTTACCATAGTATAATCTATTCAGATTAAAACAATGTTTAGGGTCTTTGAATTTAGGGTCTCTACTTTTTAGAATCTACACACATTTACTTAATCATTTCACTTCTCTTGGTCTACTTTAAGAAAAGCTAGTAAAGATGTAAGAAAAAAATAGAGAGGGGCGCCTGGGTGGCTCAGTCATTAAGCATCTGCCTTCGGCTCAGGTCATGATCCCAGGGTCCTGGGATCGAGCCCCGCATCGGGCTCCCTGCTCCGCGGGAAGCCTGCTTCTCCCTCTCCCATTCCCCCTGCTTGTGTTCCCTCTCTCGCTGTGTCTCTCTCTGTCAAATAAATAAATAAAATGTTTAAAAAAAAAAAGAAAAAAATAGAGATACAGAGAGATCAATGAACTATAAACACAGGAAAAACATTTTTAAATGTAACAAGAAAGCACAGAAATAGATTTCAAATTTTCTTTTCTTAGTTACTTCATCATTTTTTTTATTTTGAAAGAGGAATTGCACATTAAGGAAATAAAATTATACATAGAAATGTGGAAAGAAAACAGAATAATCACTCTCCAGACCTGATTACATAATCATATTAATATTCTGATGTTTCCTGCCAATATTTTCTGATGCATATTCAGTGTGTGCCTGCATTTACAAATTTAACAACGTACTTTATGAATTAAAGAATTAAAGCAATAAAATATAAGACCAGAAGAAAACACATTTTAATATTCAACTGAGCATATGGAAATGAAGGCTTTTCTTAGCATATACAAAATGAAAACCACTGACAAAATAATTACATGAAACTTTAAACTTATGAATATCAAAAACATCCTAAAAATGATACGACAAAATGTATTTGTGTAGCCTAAAGTTGAAACTTGTGTTCATAAAAAGCAAAAAAAAAAAAAAAAAAAAAATAGATAACAGGCAAGAAAAAAATGGGTATTTTAAATTTTGAAACTCATTTGAGGTTTTATATTTTGTAATACTCAGATACACACCCAGTAAAAGTATGTCATTAAGACTTCATAATCTAGTTGTCAAAAGAAAATTAATTCACATGAAAATTTCACAAAAAGAATATGAGATCAATTGCATTATTATGGGCTAAATTTTGTAATATAGACTGAAAATACTCTAAGAGTTCAAAGAAAGGAAATGTTTTTAAGAGAGTAATCAGAGGATACTTCTTAGAAAAGCAGGAACTGAGCTTACATTTGATTTTCCATAATAAAATAAGAAGAATCCCTTATCTTTGCATGCATCATATATGAGCTGTTTTGAAGTTTGTTGCAATGAAACACAGTATTAGAGCAAGCGCAGTAAGTGCACAGGACAGAACAGATACTTGCTAATTGTGGGGCTAGCCCTGGAGGGGTGGTCTCAAGGTCAAATCACAGTATCTAAATGGGTTGATTCAGGCTGGTATTAAGACACAGGCCATCTGATCTTATTAATGGCAAATGCCTTAGTCTGGGCTTCTATAACAGAATACCATAGACTGGGTGGCTTAAACAATGAACATTCATTTCCCACAGTTTTGGAAGCTAGAAGTTCTAGATCAGAATGCCAGCATGGTTGGGTTCTTGGTAAAGGCCCCCTTCCTGGTCATCTTTTGTTGTATCCTCACATTGTAGAAAAAGGAGAGTTAGCCGTTCTTCTTCCTCTTCTTCTTCTTCTTCTTCTTCTTCTTTCTTTTTCTTTTTCTTCTTCTTCTTCTTCTTCTTCTTCTTCTTCTTCTTCTTCTTCTTCTTCTTCTTCTTCCTCCTCCTCTTCCTCCTCCTCCTCCTCCTTCTCCTCCTCCTCCTCCTCCTCCTCCTTCTCCTCCTCCTCCTCCTCCTCCTCCTCCTCCTCCTTCTCCTCCTCCTCCTCCTTCTCCTTTTTCTTTGACACTAATCCCATCATGGGGGCTCTACTCTCATGACCTAATTACCTCCCAAAGATCCCACCTCCAAATATCATCTCCTTAGGACTACAACATATGAGTTCAGGGGGATATAAACATTCGGTCCACAACAGTAAGTGTCATCAAAAGGCAAAACCATGTCAGGGGCTGTCATGATTTTGGGGATAGACCTCCAGTTTAAAACTGAGTCCCAGCACTTGGTGAGTATCCAGGGACAGAGTCTAACCTCCTGGTGGAAGGGGTACCAAGTATTGAATAGAGTGCCAGGGAATGCCCTAAATCAAGTAGATTATTGTTTGGAGCAGGGTCAAATTTATAACAATGACCTTGAATATAAAATAAGAAAGAGGGCTGAAGCCAACCAATAAAGATCAGGCCATCACTGCAGGAAACGCTAAAAAGGAGATGCAAATGCCCAAGGAGCTTACCCTGAGCCTGTTAGATAGAGAGCTTTAATCAGCAAAACTAACTCCATAGTCTACCTATTGGTATGGTTTCTCAAACTCAGGCTCTAGATTAAGGAGGGTATAGCTGAGCATGTAGGTTGAAGATCTTTGTTACTTGCAGCTGAACAGAATTTGGAAAGCAAGAAGTTAACTTTCTCAATTTTGCAAATATGTCCATTATGCATCATCTTATTTGATCCTCCCAAAGCCTATAGAAGTGGGAAAAGCAGGTATATAATTTTCCTCATTTTGGAGGGGAACATGACATGCCTAGGTCCTGAGATCACTAAAAGAAGTCTCTGTCTCTTATTCAGTGTTCTTTCCTTTGGACTGTGGGGAATCATGGGGGTTTTATAATGGGATAATGACACATAGAAAAGAGAAATTGTGATCACAAGAAAATAATGATTTTGTTTTAGCCAGATGACTAAAACTCAAGTTATCTTTAGAGAAAAAAGTAAGACCATGTGGGGTTCTATGTTATGGATATTATATTAGTTTATTCAGGCTGCCATAGCAAAATACCATAGACTAGGTGACTTAAACAACAAAACTTTATTTTCTCATGGTTCTGGACCACAAGTCTTAAGATCAAGGTGTCAGCAAGGTTGATTTCTTTGGAGACCTCTCTCCTTGGCCTATAGATGGCTGTCCTCTCCCTCTGTTTTTAAACAGTCTTACCTCTAGCTTGTCTGTGTCCAAATTTCCTCTTAGAAGGACATGAATCATATTAGAATAGGGTCCACTCTAATGACCTCATTTTAACTTAATTACCTCTTTAAAAACCCTATGTCCAAATACAGTCATGTTGTGAGGTACTGGGGGTTAGAACATCAACATGAGATTTTGGAGGACACAATTTAGCCTATAACAGACAGTTTTAAAATCACAATTTTGGAGATAGGCGTGACATGAAAGAAACAGTAAGCCATTGAAAACTTTTGAAATGCGTGACATAATGAAAGAAATGTTTAATAAAGATTCTTTTGGCAGTGGATTGTAAAATGGATCTGGGAAAAGACTAGAAACAAAGAGACCCTTTAGAAGACTGTTGAAATAATTAAGAATGGGAATCATGAGAATATGGTAATTTTCCAAAGATCTATAATTTTTAAAGTATGATGGAACTCCCTCCCTTTAAAAAAAAATTTCTGTAAATGCTGCCACAAGCACCCTGAGTAATGCTATAGTACAAGGGAAACACACATAAAAGGAGTTAAAAATAGTAACAAATATATTCTAGAACCTGCATTAATGTTATATAATATAATTATCATGTACTATGCTACTGTTATAGTAGTTTTTGCCCATTCATCATGCATTTATTTAGTAAGCATGTATTGGGTAGCAACTATGTGCTCTTCACAGAAAATAAAAGCCATAATCCTCCCCTAGAGGAGCCTGCTATTCTTTATGTTCCCTAAAAGTGGGTGTGTTAAATTTTTTCAAACAATTTAAACTTTTTCATTGTCTTTGCCAAAAAATCTCTTCCTCTAGGGCTTAAGCTCTGTGAGCAATCATGAATTTACCCACCCACAAACCAATGAGAAGTATCAAGCTCCTTTTCCATTTAGAAGCATGGCATTTTTTTTTTATAAGGAAAAAGTCCTAAACATGCCAGAGAACACATTCTCATTCCTTCAGCCTCCCCTAAGTGCCTTCAATCACCCTAATTCCCATTGACTTCAAAGGGAGCTCAGTAAAGATATGGCAGAGAAACAAGAAGTTGGCAGGAATTGTACCAACACATCCTCAAACCACAGTGTGTTAAAAACATGAACCTTTCAAGAAGCTAAGTGCCAACAAATGATACTTAGCATTTTCAAAGAGCTTTCCAATGGCCTAATTAAATGTTATGAGGTCAATCAGTATTATTAGCCTCATTGTGTTGATAAGAAAATAGAAACACAGAAAGGTTAAGTGATGTGCCCAGGCATTCACAATAAAAGTGTTCACATTCGTGTTTGAACTCAGAGGGCTTGACAACCAAAGAATTCTTCATCTTTCCAGTTCCCTTCAAAAAAAATACTCTAGCTCATATAATTTATCAATTGACATTTATGAACGTTCTTAATAGTTATTAGAGGTCCTATTTAGATTCCAAAGGTGAGGGCACTAATTCCACATCAAAAATAACCAAAATTTCTCATCAAATAGCTCCAAATTCAAATAAATGTGTTAGAGACAAATAGGATTCTAATAAATGTGGAATTCTCTTAATAGAAAACTGTATACAATTATCAGTAATTTTTGTATGCTCATATATTGCTTTCTGTATATCTGTGAGGTGATCAATTTTGCATTGTGATTAATTCAGTGAAAATCAGGTTCCCATAAACTCTCATCAATTTTTTAGTACCCTATCACTGCATGAAGTCATTGAGAATGCTTTCAAGTCAAAGTTGGACACATTTAAATGATGCAACCAAAGTCATAGTCTTAAAATGAATTGTCAGATAACTCCCACCACAATAGCATCCTCTTGATAGAGACGTTGATGTAATAAGGTAAAATTTAGGCTATTTCTTTACCTACTACAACTACTAACTGTATTGCAAGTTCATACAGGAACCACCATTAGTGAATACAGTTTATACCTATATGTACTAATCTTTAAATCTCTGGTATATGTTTTTTCAAACAGGCTTTTAAAATAAAAAATTTGTGGGTTTTTAAAAAATCTAGCTAATTTTCTTTCATCCCTGTTTAAGTCAAAATCCATGTTTATATTTTCCCCTACTTAGGTATTATGTAATAAATTCTTTCATATTTCTAATAGTCTGATTAAAGCAATGCATTGCTTAATGTGTTTTTAATCAATATGAATAAGATCAGTCTTTCTCTCATGACTGAACTTATGTTTCAATAATAATAGCAAAATTAAGTTGTTAATTTGCCCATATTCTGTGTTTTCCCCCCTACAAAATTTAATGTTGCCTTGTGAAATGATACTAAAGTTAGAGCTTGCAAGCTACCCCTCTTCAGTGTGTCATAGGCAGTCCTTGCATGTTGGCTTAGAAGAGATGTGCAATATTAGTTAATAAACAGTGGATATTTTTCCACTGACCCACAAACCAGCTTTTCTTTTCTAAGGCAAGTTATTTTTACCAATTTTTCTTCCTAGATGTTGGAGACTTTCTTTTTGACAGTCTGTCCGAGTTATTATTAAAGTGGGCATCGATGCAATATAGAGTGGTGGTTAAATTCTGGAGTTCACTTTGCTTAGGTTTAAATCTTGACTTAGCCATTAGTCACGTGTGTAATCTTGGGCAAGCTGCTTACCCTCTCTAGGCTTCAATTTCATCATATGTAAAATTGGAGTAATAGAACTATATGTTTAATAAGCTTGCTGTATGGGTTAAAGGAAATAAAACAGATAAAGCATTTAGTATAGTACCTGGAATAAAACAAGTGCTCAATAAAAGTCAATTATTGTTGGAATGAAAACAATGGAATTTATAGGTTGATCCATTTACCCTTACTGATTTGTTTGCAAATATCCACTCACCAGGCATTTTTGAGTGTCTATGTTGAGTATGGACTAAGTATTGCACATAAAATCCTAGTTTGTATGTATGGGGGAAAAAAAGGGAGATTTTTTTCCTGTTTGAGATATTCAAAGTCTAGTGGACCACACAAAAACTTGCATACAGATATTTATAACACTTTCCAAAAAGATGTCCTTCAGTAGGTGAATGGATAAATAAACTGCAGTACAATCCAGATAATGGAATATTATTCAACACTATAAATAAATAGGCTATCAAGCCATGAAAATAATTTAATAAAGGAAGCCAACCTGAGAAGTCTATATACTATATGATTCCAACTATAAGACATTTTGGAAAAGACAAAACTATAGAAACAGTAAAAAGATCAGTGGTTACTAGGAGATGGGGTGAAGCACAGAGGATTTTTAGGGTATGATACTATAATGATGGAAATTTTCTGTACAATACTCTAATGATGAAACATGCCATTACACATTTTTCTAAACCCATAGATTGTACACACAAAAACTGAACTCTAATGTAAACTATAGAGTTAATGCTAAGAGAGTAGTATCCTCAGGGGAAGGTATTGTGATGGAGAATTGTTGTGTTGGTGTCAATCATCATTTTTTGAGGATTTATCTTAAAACAGAGAAAATTGAATTCATTTCCCATACTTCTTTGCACAATGAGAAGGGCATGTGGCTTTGGCTCCACCCATTAGTTACCCACACAACAGTTCTGCTTAGAACTCTTACCCACTGTTTTTTGTTTTTTGTTTTTTTCAGATTTTATTTATTTATTTGACAGAGAGAGACACAGAGAAGAGAGGGAGCACAAGCAGGGGGAGTGGGAGAGGGAGAAGCAGGCTTCCCGTGAAGCGGGGAGCCCGATGCGGGGCTCAATCCCAGGACCCTGGGATCACAACCCGAGCCGAAGGCAGACGCCTAATGACTCAGCCACCCAGGCGCCCCCACTGTTTTTTAATTAAAGTAAAATTAACATACAAGGTTATATGAGTTTCAGGTATACAATACAATGATTCAGAAATTCTGTATATGACTCAGTGCTCATAGGATAAGTGTTAGGATAAGTGTATTCTTAATTCCCTTTATCTATTTCGCCCATCTCCCCACTCACCTCTGCTCTGGCAACCACCGGAGAGTTCTCTATATTTCAAAGTTTGTCTCTTTTTTTCTTTGTTTGTTCATTTGTTTTGTTTTTTAAATTCCACAGATGAGTGAAATCAAATGGTATTTGTCTTTCTCTGTCTGGATTATTTTATTTAGCATTATATTCTTTGGATCCATGTTGTTACAAATGGCAAGATCTCATTCTTTTTTATGGCAGAGTAATATTCCTGTGTGTGTGTGTGTGTGTGTGTGTGTATGTGTACACACCACATCTTCTTTATCCATTCATCAATTGATGGACACTTGGTTCCTTCTATATCTTGGCTATTGTAAATAATGCTGCAATAAACATAGGGGTGCATGTATCTTTTCAAATTAGTGTTTGCATTTTCTTTGGGTAGATACCCAGTAGTGAAATTACCAAATGATATGGTAATTCTCCTTTTAATTTTTTGAGGCCCTTCCATACTGTTTTCCACAGTGGCTGTACCAGTTAACATTCCCACCAACAGTGCCTGAGGATTCCTTTTTCCCCACATCCTCACCAACACTTGTTATTCCCTGTCCTTTTGATTCTAGCCATTCTGACAGGTGTAGAGTGGTATCTCATTGTTGATTTGATTTGCATTTCCCTGATGATGAGTGATGTTGAGCATCTTTTATGTGTCTGTAGGCCATTTGTATGTCTTCTTTGGAAAAATATCTATTCATGTCCTCTGCCCATTTTTAAATCAAATTATTTTTGGTGTTGAGTTGTATAAGGTTTTCATATATTTTGGATATTAATACCTTTTTGACTATATCATTTACAAATATCTTCTCCCATCCAGTAGGTTCCCTTGTCTTTTTGTTGATGGTTTATTTTGCTATACAAAAGCTTTTTATTATAGTGTTATACCAAAAGTTTAATTTTGCTTGTGTTTCCCTTGCCTGAAAAGACATACCTAGAAAAAAATGTTTCTACGGCCAATGTCAAAGAAATTATTGCCTATGTTTTCTTCTAGGAGTTTTATGGTTTCAGGTCTAACATTTAGGTCTTTAATCCATTTTGAATTTATTTTTGTGTATGATGTAAGAAAGTGGTCCAGTTTTCCCAACACCATTTGTTGAAGAGACTGTCTTTCCCCTTGTATATTCTTGCCTCCTTTGTCATAGATTAATTGACCACATTAGCATGGGCTTATTTCTGAGATCTTTATTCTATGCTATTGATCTCTGTGTCCTATTTTTCTATCGGTATCAAACTGTTTTGATCACTACAGCTTTGTAGTGTATCTTGAAATCTGAAGTGATGTATGTCCTTTCCAGGTAAAGCCATTTAATTTCCAGTTCTGTACTGTTTACCTCTGTCTTCCTTGCTGAGGCCATCATGGATATCTGTCCTAATATGGAGGGAACAATGTTGAACCACCACAGGGACTACAGCTGCCCCATGGAGTGACCAAGATCTGCATAGAATTTTTATGATAAAGAACTAATGATGACTGAAGTCAACAATTAGAATTTTCATACAATCTGAACTGATTCTATAATAATAATATATCTGGAAATATTTAAATACCATGAGATCTTCTTCTTCTTCTTCCTTTTATTCTTATTCTATTCTTATTATATTTTTAATTTACACTTACAAACACTATGGTTTGGGGTCATTGTGGACTTTATTGAGCTCCTCAATGGTGTAATCTAATCCCAAGTAGGTAGAATTAACCCCAAGTAGGTTTTGTGGCAATATAGAACTGTTTCATTGATAACCTACACATTTCTTACCTATTTTGCAGTTATCTGGGATATTTTCTTTTTTTTTTATTTTGTTCAGTTAGCCAACATATAGTACATCATTAGTTTTTGATGTAGTGTTCAATGATTCATTAGTTGTGTATAACACCCAGTGCTCATCACATCACGTGCCCTCCTTAATACCCATCACCTGGTTACCCCATCCCCTAACCCCCCTCCCTTCTGTAGCCCTCAGTTTGTTTCCTGTATCTGGAATATTTTCTGATGATAAAGTTGAAATTCTTAAAAAATGAAGTTGGCAAAAGGCAGAAAATGTATATCTATTATCAAAATTTACTAGTCAGTAACTAATGTGGTCTCCACCTTAGAACCTGAGATATATATGTATTCATATACATATATACCTGAGATGATAAAATAAGTTTCATTTAATAGCTCACTAGGATTGATTAGTAGTAACTGCTTGAAGGTTGTGTAGATTAAGAAGTCTGAAGCTAAATTCAGATTTATTCAGAAAGAGAGCCACGGTTGACTTGGATATCTGCAGTGGGCATGGAAGGGACTGTAAACATACATGTCACATATCAGCCCTCTCTACCTTATGCTATAATGTCTGCTTATATGTGTGGTGTAAATTTGGCCTGGGTTTGAAATACTGAACATATTCATTTGATCTTAAAGCAAACAGAATAGAAAGCCCTAAATGGAAATGTGTTATTTTAGACAGTCTGTTGCACAACACCTCCCCCCCATCTTGCCAAAAATAACTCCATAATAAGATTAAAATTTCTGGCTACTCCTACTTCAACTAAGACATTTGATGAGATTACTACTGGGTCATGTCTCAAACACATTTCACTAACATACTACTTGTGAAATTATATTATAATTAGTTCGATTGGAGATCCTTCTCCCCTTCCTTCCTCTACATGATTGTGAAGTGTCTGGAAGTAAGGTCCATGGCTGATTCACCTTTATATCACCAGAAGCAGTTCAGACCTTGATGTCTGATACATCTTTAATAAATGATTGTTGGATATAAGCACTGCAAAAGGAATCAACAGCGTGAAAAAGCGTTTGTTAATTATATAACAGAGCTATAGGATCTCTCTCAATGCAGCAATTTTGCATATGTATTAGCCGGCCACAGGGTTGACTCTTCTTTGGGCACATGGTAAAGTTCTGCAGTGGCACATCTAAATCAACCTGGGAATTTCTAATAAACCTAGAAGTGGTCCCAGTAAAAGTGTCTGGAGATGTGAGAAAAATTAGATAATTAAATGGGCTGTTATAATTGATGAAACCCCATCAACAGTGGCTGAGCATCAGCTTTGGTCTCAGGTTTAACCCTGGACATTTTCATTCTTGTCACTCCTTTCGTCCTGGCCTGCTCCTGACTACCCCCACATGTTCTTCTCAAAGGGCACCAGTGTGCTGGTTGAGATGCTGTGTTAGTCAGTGGCAGATGAGGGGTACGTGTGATGGAGGACCCATCAAGGGACTTGCTCTGGTCTGTTTGTGCTCCTGCTGTTTCCTATGCCGCAGTGTCTCAGGACAGGGCCAGCTCAGAGTAGCTTTTGAAGCAACGAAGGACGATTTCACTGAAGACTAGCTTGTCTCCTGCCCATTTTGCAGCCCACAACTCAATAATTCACTGGAAAGGAATGCTGCATACTAACAATTTTCTCACATAAAATACCCATTGGATCTGAGGTCTTGTATACCAGTGTCTGTGGAAATGTGAGGGAAAATATATTGCTCCCACCGAAGCAGACTGTTTATGTTTCACCAAGGCTTAGTCTCTAAGCAGATTTTCATTGCAGTCTCCAATATATTCAGGAAAACAGAATTGCCAGAAAATACCTTTTCTTCTTTTAACCAGGCTTGAAGCCTGAGAAAAGCTTAGCACAAAACAATAAATCAGTTATATTTATAATCTTAAACACCATCCAGAAGAGCATTTCAAAATTATATGCTAGGAAAGATAAGATTCTACCCCATAATTTCAGGAACAACTGTATGTCACACTGCCAGATAAATATTTACAGCACATTCAAATTTAGCTGAACTTATATGACTTCAATCAGTGAAACCGTTTCCAGACCCCAAGGTCACAAAAGCTGTTATCAGGTTTCCCGAGCCTGCTGCCTCATTCGTGTCAGAAACCAAACGCCACACACTCTAGGCATCCTCAAGTCTTAAAAAGCTGATAGGATGATGATAGTCTTCTCCCCCCTCCTCCAGTCCACAGAAAACACCTTCTCACCCCTTCTTTTTCCAGTTATCAAATCCTCCTTCTTTGAACAGGTGAAGGGGCTGGCCACCCCTCTGAGGCCACCACATCTTTCTGCCCTGGAATGTAATTTGCAAATTGTTTAGGCTGGAATTTCAAGGGTATGAACTGAGGTGCCCATTGAGGGCGGATGTTAAGACATCCCCTAGTAGCAGGCTCTCAGCCAAATTTGCAGTGTCAAGTTATCTGCCTTAAAAAAATGTTACAAGGGCATGGAGGTGCCCAGAGTGGGAGCCTGCCAATTAAAAGGAGTGTGAATGAGACTTATGGGCCTGACCAGGGTGACAGGGCCACAGTCATCCTTTGGCAGGAGCCAATTTAATGACAGGTGTCTGACAGTGTACCCTGGGTTCTCGGAGCTTATGTAAGGTTCTTGGAACTGTACTCTCTGTTGTAAATTGCTGTGCTTAGATTAAAAGTGCCCTGCTGCTCACTCCAGTTACTGAATTGTAGCACTTTTGTTTCCGTAAGTAACCAGCACTTGCAAAGTTTATTCAATGATTTGTAGAGGTGTGGGATAGAGAAGCAGGAGAAAAGAGCACCATATTTCCAAGTTTTTAACCTACACAACAGGAGGGAAAGCTGATTATAATTCAGAGAAAAATCACAATATAAGAATCAAAATCAATGCTACACTTTAGTGATAACATTACTGACATCAGGAGTTATACTTTATTAACCTAATGATTTGCCAAATAATACAGAATCTTTCCAAACAATTTCAACAGGAATAGACTTTTCTAAAAAGGATAGTGAGATTGGTAGAAAAGGTGAGAAAAGTATTACAAACTAAAAGAAGAGAAATTAGTTCTGTCTTAAACAATGATCCATGTGTATAATTATGAAATGGGTGCAAATATTGAATTAGTCACCCTCAAGTGATGAATTTACAAGGTGTGTTCTGACCACATGTCATAGCTAAGGTAGAAAATGTCACATGTTTGAGAAAAAGCTGTATGGAAATGTGCTATTTTCAAGGCTCTGGGTATATGCATCTTTCAAGGACACATTGGCAAAAATTGGCATTAGGCTAGCAAGAGGAAAACTTAACAGACCACAAATCATTGACAAGGTAAAGGGATAAAATAAAACAAATTCCAAGATCAGCTTCAGTAGTATTAATTTTACTTTTTGGTTTTACCCACTATGAAATAACACATTTAGCTAAAATTAAGAACTATTGGCTTGGTGCTTAATCTGTGTCAGTTTCAGTTGTCCTAAATGTGATTATGTATTCACTCATTTAATCCTCAAAACCAGTCCTGTGAGGTGGGTACTATTATGATCCCCCTTTTACAGATGAAGAAATGGAGGCAACAGAAGTTAGGTAATTGGCCCAAAGTTATATATCTACTTTAACTGTGCACAGCAAGATTCAAATCAAGTAGCATGGCTCCAAAGCTTGCGCTAAAGATATCTCTGGCTATGAAATCACAAGATCAACATTGTGATTGGTGAAACACACATGCAAAATTTGGATTTTCTTTGGTTGAGATGAGTCAGAGGGGTAGAAAAGGAAAGTCAAGGAATATGGACATACCTTTGAGCACCTTCTCTGGAATATGACCTGTAGAAACAGAATTCATAAACCAACTCTGGTCTATAGTTATGTCAAAAATATTTTCCAACACAGGAAAAGAAATACATGAGCTATTATTATTTGCTATTGGAATGTCTTAATTTAGATTTTAATATGTATTTACTATTGCAAAACAACTGGTGTAATAGCATCTTAATGTGGTGAGTTACATTTTTTTGTTGTCAGTTCGCAGAAAGTTAACTGATAAAACAAGTCTGTTCTTATCTTAGGGGAGTTCACAGACAGGAGTGATTGGAAGGTCTTACTTCTGGGTGGTCTTAGCAATCTAGACTGGTGTTAACAAAATGATAGCAGCTTTTTTAACACAGAAAGATAATTGTTGTTCCTGGATCATTCTGTATTTTTAACATACAGTGGGAGTATCTTGAAGCTCATCCTAGTATCTAGGTAACTGATGAGTTTTACTAAGGCATTTGCATCTTAGGTATCCTTCCAGCTTAGAGATACTTGAGACTTTCCCAAAGCAAAGTTTCTATTGCTCTTTGCATACTTTCTCTCCTTTTTCCTTAAGATCCACACTGGTATCTGGCAATGTGTAGACACAGCTGCAATTCTATTAATTCTCAGTGATGTCTAGTGCTGAGATTAGAACCTGTGGTCCTTGTTACACAAGCTAAAAATGCTAGTGTTCAATTCAAGAATTAAGCACAAGCTCAGTGGGAGGAAGATAGCTTGTAGAAATGAAAACTAGAAAATACAGGTGCTCTTACCTGTGTTCTCATACCTTAGACATTGCATTCCTTTTGATCTGTCAAAATTTTACCCAATTCCCTATATCTCCACTTGGAAAAAAAAAAAAAGGATATTAATCACTATTCTCCTTTTCCTGACAATTGTAGAAAGTCTTTAATTGCAGGATGGTCTCAATATATGAATGCCTACCTTTCCTCCAAATCCCTGGAAGACCACGCTAGGGTTCTCCCTTTTGTGCTTCAGATAGACTGATACCAGCAAGCTGCCCTGAACTGTAAAAGGAGATTGAAAAAAAAAGCATAAATCATTAAAGAAGGAGAGTCTACTGCTTTCTTATCCCTCTGGATCCTAGGCTATTCCAAATGTCAGGGTACATCAGAAATTTAAAGTTCAAGGATGATGTATTAGTTCTGAATCTGCACTTAGGAAAACTGGCAGCTTCAAAGCACGGAGAGCTGCACACAATCTGCTTTGGCAGAAGATTTCTCTCTGCATTTGGGAGGGAAAAGATTGGGACAGCTATGGGAATTTGGCTTTCTCCCTTTTTGTAGAGGAAAAGAGAAGTAAATAACCAATGATGACTAGCTTTGGCTTTGAGTGTCCAGCAATTATTAAATGCACTCAGGCTTTCAGTAAATTAAGAGAGTCGATGACCCACAGGGCTATGCAAACAATTTATAGTGTTGAAATACTTGAGAGTGAAGCTTGATTTTTGTCCTAAGTTTTATGCATTATGATTGAGAGCATGTGTAAGAATAGAGATAGGGATTCGGAGCATGTACTTACTGGAGACCATGTTTCTAACTTATGGAAATTCCAGTCCTTAGAAAAATGCTGATTAAATATTCCACTCAATAAGGAGCAAGATGAACAGGTTCTCCTCTGAAGGTAGCAAGCAGAACTTAAGTCTATTGAAAGTTTTGTTCACTCCAGGTGTTTCCTAGCTCAGGAATCCCCCAGCCCCAGCAGCCAGAGCTGATTAAGAGCACCAGCCTCTAAAAAGTCCACTTAAAATGCATATGATGCTATCATTAGGAGGTTTCTGCACCTGAAAGAAACTACACCTAGTTATCTATATTGACTTGAAAATGGCTCTATTTTGGATTTAATCTGATAGGCTACACATTTTTAGCTAGAGCAAAATGAAAACTCCTGAGCAAAACTATTACACCCTGTATATTGCAAAATAATAGATCTTTCAACATGTAGGCCTGAGGATCCAGAACAGGTAATTGGCTCTAGCTATTTTTTTGCTCCGTTTCCAGTATTTGGTTCATTGATTGTCCTTATTTATCTTCTTTCAATGAAAACAAGATATCTGTAAGTTGGAATCCTCAAAACTCTGAGTAATTTATTTTCATCAAGTTAGGATTTCCTGGGGAGAGAGGACAGAGGCTGCTACCTATTTCTGTACCCAGTAGACTTTGGGACAGACTCTTCTGCAAGAGAGGACCCCTCTTAGTGGTGCATACGTAAGGCAAATAGTTCTATTTTGCTCTCTCAGGGCCCTTTTGGGATATTTTCCCAAAACCCTTGGGACAGGTGGGAAAAATTTTCTGACGCTCCAGGAGCAGTAGGGTGATTTGGAAACAAGAACCAAGTGTATGAGGGCACATCTGTAGCCTGGGCAGACATACAACCAGCAGGCCCTGCAGGACAACAGGGAATGAGAGCAGGAATTGAGACAACTCTCATTATTCCAGCTGCTGGAGTTTGTAGATCTTCCCTCTTGGGCTCTGCCTCTAAGATGATTCCATATCCACTTTCCAGTCTCTGTGTCTTACTCAGTTGGAATCCTTGAAAGGGAACATTTTTTAGTACAACCAGGGCAGGTGTCCACATCTAGGCCACTCTGCTATGACCAGAAAGTGAGACCAGCTTCCAGAAGACTGTGAAGATGAAGGCAGGTAGCACTCTGTAGGAGCCAGAGAAATACCGTAATATGAGTCTGCCCCAGCCAGCACTTCTCAACTTTGCTGCGTAGACAGACACCCAAGGATCTTGTTAAAATGCAGATTGTGATCCATTAGGTCTGGGCTGGGAGCAGAGGTTTTGCATCTAACAAGCATCCAGGTGATGTCAATGCTGCTGGTCCACAGACCACACATTTATTAAGTAGCAAGGCACTACACTGTATGTGCTACAAGTTGGTGTCTTAATGATAAAAACTTTCATAGAACATTTAACATTCAGTAGGCACTCCTTGAAATGTATTACAGGTTTACTTCATTTAAACCTTATAACAATTGTAGAGGTGGATACATACTGATCCCCACTTTATCAATGAGGAAACTGAGACATAGAAATGTTAAGTTACTTGTCCAAGGTTTGAGACTTTTATGCAAATTCCATATGGATATCTTTTGCTACTCTGAACAAATGACTGGAACAGCCTCTGTTGTTTCTCTCTGAACTCCAGGGACCTGGTCAGTATCTGGATATGGACCACTACCTAAGAGTTATGTCTGGCCAAATAGCATCAAAACTTTTCCAGATGGCATCAGCTTAGTAACTGTACTTAAGAACTCTCAGAATCACACTATTTAAGTGTGTCAAGCTCAACAATACATTAGAAAATCCAAATGGTAAAATACCAAGTTCACTTCTTTGAATATTCTACTCTGCTATACTTAAGTATTATTCTTTCTTTTTCAACTAGAATGCTATCTCTCACCATAAAATGAATACACAATGATTTGTTTTCAACAGTTGGTCTCAGTACAGATTATTTTTATCTTGTCAGCACCTTACAGATGTTACAGTGAGCAAAGGAATATAAAATACTCCTGAAATGTTCCTCCTGTGTTATAAACGACATGAGGTAGCGATTGCAGCTAGTTAGGACATAACTCTGTTAAATGAATTTCTCTTCTGCTCTTAAAACTGCCTGTCTGCAGAGGTCACAAGTATGTCATGGAGAAAGGTCCAGATAAAACTTTCACATATTCAGTTCTATCAGGTACATGAGTAATTTTGTACAATCACCATCTACTGCTGGCTTGGGTTTTTTCATTTTTAAGAGTTTCTGTTGTTTATTCTAAGAGATTGTTGGGTTAAATTGTTGAAAATATTTGAATTGTAATACAAATTAGCAGTATAAATTTTGTGCTATTATAATATAGTAAGTAACCTTTTAGTATCTTGGGGTTTTTTGATGGTTCTATATGATTCAACTGAGTTTTTTTCCCCTTCCATCCCATAATCAGTGGCTAACAGAAACTGATTGCACCTACATAAGTTTCTCCACATCCTCACCAGCACTTGGTGTTACCACTTTTTAAGAATTTTAGCCATTCTGATAGGTATGTTTTGATATCACATTGTAGTTTCAATTTGCATTTCCCTAATGTCTAATGATGCTGAATAGCTTTTTCAAGCATTACTATGCCTATATAGACAAACTTTTCAAAAGGCCCTTTTAAGAGGAATTTTAATCCCAGCCATGCCTTTCAAGTTGAAAATTAACTTGCATTGTCTTAAAAATATGATCATTGAATTTTGTCCTGTTACATTACTGGGAAAATAGTATTTGAAGTGCTTGCCAATCACTGTGTAAAACATGTGTCTATGGGAAATCCTGATTTCCAAACAACCATCTTGCAAATGAATACTTGGGAGAAAAACAAAACTAAACTAACTTTATTATTATTATTATTATTTGGCCTATGCCCTAATCATTCCTCCTCAAAGAATTTCAGGCAGTTCAGTTTGTTCGCATATTAGGAATTGCCTATAGTATGGGTTTGTTTTTGGTTTGGATTTTGTTTTGTTTTGTTTTTTGGTTTTTTGCTCAGTTCCTAGGAGTTTTGTTTCTTTGTTTATTCAATCATTCAGTTAGTACATAGTGAGTATGTGCTAATGTACTGAGCACAATGCTAGGACCCGAGAATAAAAAGTCAAATAAGGCAGGGGTGCCTGGGTGGCTCAGTATGTTAAGTGGCTGATTCTTGATTTCAGCCCAGGTCATGATCTCAGGGTCCTGGGATCAAGCCCAGCATCGAGCCCAGTATTGAGCCCCTCGTCAAGCCCCACGCTCAGTGGGGAGATTGCATGAGGATTCTCTCTCTCTCCTTCTGCCCCACCTCCTCTCTCTCTCTCTCTCTCCCTCTCTCTCTCAAATAAATAAATAAATCTTTTTAAAAAAAAAAAGAAAAGTCAGTAAGGCAAACAAAATTTTTGCCCTCAAAGAGTTTATAGTCAGCAAGGGTTTTAAAATAAACAAAGGTACACCTGAAACTAATATGACACTGTAATTTAACTAGAATTAAAATAAAAACTTAAAGTAAACAAAGGTAATCATTTCATATTCTGTTTCTGAAGTGGCAGTTCCCTGCTTAGTTTCAAGTTTGATTTTAGGTCATGTAGTCATGTTAAGTTTGTGACAGGCTGGAAAAATCAAATTGAGTGCTCATAGATTTCATGGTGCCTGCCAGTTTCTTTCTTGCCTCTTCCCTTTTGCAGTGGACCCTGGAAAAGCAAAGGTGAGGCCACAGAGCTCCTCTCCTGCCTACAGATTTGCGTTCCCCTCCTATTTCTGGCCAGCTGCCAGAATACAATAAGCAGGAGAGGGCTCTTTTTCATCTGTCCCCTTCAAAATTCACTATGTAGGACTTTATCAAAGACTAGACCTCCAAGAGATTTTGAAACTAACAGGAGATGCTACTCCTGAAATGCAACTAAAAAAAAAAAAAATGAAAAAAGAGAGAGACAGTTTATTTTATAAATTGAACAGTTAGGAAAAGCCCTTTCTATCATAGAGGTATTGCTTGCAATATTGTGCAATGTGAAGCAAGCTATAGAATGGATTTAGTTCTCTTTCAATCCATTTAATGGAATTTAAGTGTATATGTGTGCTGTTATTATGTTGTGCATACCTTTGGAAGTGCTGGAGACGTAAAGTCAATCATACACTATCCCTTTCCTCCAAGAGCTCACCTTCAAGTGAGAAACAGAATTGCAAATGGAGAATTAGAGAATATATCCTAAATGCTTCTCATGTGTCATGGGGACAAAGAAGGAAGAAAATAATTCTGTAGCTGGTGACAGTATGAGAGATTGGGAGGAGGGACTTCCATTATGCCAATTTTAAGCTATTAATATTTAGAATATGGGCCAAAGTTATTTTTCTGATGCTCCCTTTCACATGTATTTTTGGGGTGATTTGTTTCTTTGTTTTGTTCTTTTAGAAAACTCCTTTCAATTTACCTCCATTTGCCTTGAATTCCAGTTTCTGCTCTTACTTACTAAGTTATTTTTCATTACATATCAGTTACTATACCCCATAAAAGACATTTGAGGCACACATTTACATACAGGCATTTCCTATTATCTCTAACTTGCATTCGTGTCTTTTAGCCAGTTCTACATTTAAAGCAAGTATTTCCTTAAATCCAATGGCAACCTGATTTTGTTTTGTTTTTATCAATCTTTGGTGTGGAACCTTGTCAAATGCCTTGTAAAAGTCTAAGTAAATTAGGTACACTGATTTCTGTAGTCCAAATGCATATTTACCCCCTCAAAGAACTTTGGTTGGGAAATATTGCCAAGAATTATATTTCACTGCATATTATAGTCCATCACTGGCCTGTCTCCTTTCTATTCTTAGATTGAAGGGAAAAAAAGCCCCAAAGCTTTTCTTGGTCTATTTGTATCTTTCTTAATGGTGCATTATTTTAATGAGATAAAATCAAAAGCATAAGTATTTTTAACATCTCAATTTCTTACAGTGAAGCATGTAATAGAATTTTGATAATGGCCTGAATTTACTATCTTCCTTCCAAAATACATTAATCCAACTATACAAAAATGCTAAATCTGAGAGCACAGTTAAGCATGTCTGTGTAGGCTTTTGCATTTGCAAATCAACATGTAGATTATCTGAAGGCATGCTTAGGTATTTAATTTAATATAAGGTCAAACCATAGAATTTAATCCAAAGTCATGAGCAGAATACATCATTTAAGATATATAATTTTAAATTTTAAAATAAAATTAATTCAGATATGATATTATCAACATGTCAAAGATGTTTCTTTTCATATAAGATTGCCCAAGGATACACGTATAAACAGATTACATTTTTGTTTTTTAATTTTAAAAAATCATATTCGTAGGACGCCTGGGTGGCTCAGTTGGTTAAGCGTCTGCCTTCAGCTCAGGTCATGATCCCAGGGTCCTGGGATGGAGCTCTGCACTGGGGCATTGGAGCTCCCTGCTCATGATTGCGTGCACTCTCTCTCTCTCTCTGAAATAAATAAAATCTTTACAAAAATCACATTTGTGTTGATGAGTGATCATTTTGTTGTACTATTTTTAATGCTGCATTTTTATTATGGTAGGAAAAGGACACGCCTTTTTTTTGGAGAAATGTGTTTATTACTCATGAAGAGTTTTATGTGTTGCTCTTTGGCTGTGTTCTACTTTCTGAACATGAGTAAATTTATGAAAATATTACATGTTCAACCCCTTTTGTATTTCCTTTAATGAAACATTCCTTCCTATCTATGTTTTTCAACATTTATCAGAAGTCACATCCCATTATGTAAAAGAGGGAAGTATTTGGCTTATTTTCACAGAATTGTTTGACACTTAAAGGATTATAGAAAATCTGATTTATGATCTGTAACATGAACCCAAAGTACAGAAATGAACAATATTCTGAGATCTAAACTCAACTACCGATACAAGAATTCAGTTGATTTCCTTTTGTGATTTGAAATTCCTCCTCATCAAAAACAATCTGAAACTATTTTTATATATGTGATATATAGATTATGACATCAATATTTAAAAGATAAATAATATGTGATGTCTCCTGACAAATATGTATCAAATGCCTATTATGTCCCATTTCCATGATGTTTTAATTATTAGCTTCATGCTGTGCTTATGAAAACAAAAGGTAGTATTTCCAACATAAAGAAATTAATAAAGACCCAAAGACTTTAAAAATGCATTTTTTGAAGAAAAAAAATGGATGAAATACAGTGACTATTTTCTTTAAAGTACACAGAGAAATATCTGATGTCAAAAAAAGCTGAGAGCAAAGACTATATATCTTCTTAATTGATATGTTAATGATGATGGTATAATGACCTTTCAGAATAATTCCAAGAGTAAGTAATAAAATACTAGTAGATAGGAGGCAGTAGTAGTAGATAATGTTATTAAGCTTTTCTCTAAGAATATGCTTTATTATCGCACTATAACATGTTTGAGCATCCCGTGGAGCTTACAGTTTGCTCATTTGCCCTACACAATATGTTAATATGCTTCTGTTAAAAAGAGGGCTCAGGGAATGCCAATGTAAAATTAAGATGACAAGAAAGTATGAAGCATCCATAATCCTGACATAAAACCTCAGACACTCTTCCCAGCTTTCTGTAATTTTCAAGAAAGACAACTAAGGAGTTTTCTATTTTGTCGCCTTTTGGTGGTGATATATTTACATCATTTGTAAAAAAAGTAGGACACATTTATTTCTCTCAAAAACGTATTGATTCCTTCTTGAGTCAATAAAAAAATTAGTACAAATAATGAGATAACCAGTACTTTTTGTTTACTTTGTGGCAAGTTTAAAGATGTGAACTAACATCTCCATATGAAATGTTAACATAAAATGAAACCCACTCAGTCAGACTCCAGGGACAATATCCTAAATCTCGTTATATTCAGTAAAGCAATAAAAGTTAACAAATTGCCAAGAAACTGTTTCTTCCATGAGGACTCTCAGGGGAGTAAGGAAGACACAAAAAAGCAAATAATTGCAGAAATGGTAGAATAGAGATGATAAAGGCTCTACGGGGAGATAGGGAAAAGTATCTGGTGCCTGGGAAGGTAACATCTCAACCAAGTCAGATGGATGGTAGTTAGCCAAGTCAGCATGATTTGGAGAGAAAGAACTAGGGGAGAACAGGTTAGTCTAGGAAGAGATAAAAGCATAGCCAGAGCTGAAAAGAAGGAAATGTGAGGCCACATTCAGGGAACGTGTTCTGGTTGGAGAAGATGCAGTGTTTGGGGTGAGAACAGAGAGTGGTTTGAAGGGTAGACAGAGACCCCATGAGTCTTCTTAGTAGGGCTAAACTTTGGCAATTGGAGCCATTAAACTTAAAGAAAACAAAATGGCCAGACATACATTTTAGGGGAAATTCTCTGATGGTCATATATAGAGTATGAATTGAAGGGATTAGAAATCATAAGGTTACTGTAGCAACAGAAGCAAGATAAAAATAAGAGGCCTAACCAAAACAATGAAATGATCATGGGCCAGGAGACACAGTTGAAAAAGATTACAGAGGCTGGGTCAGCCAAATTTACGATAGGAAAGGAGGTAATGAAGAAAAAAGAATTGATAGGATAAGTTTCAGGTTTGTGTGAATAGATGAATAGTGGCATAAATAACAAAGCTAGAAAACACAAAAGGAGGTAAATGTTTTGAGGAGTCATCAATGACTCAAGGTGAGGACATGTTGAGTTAGAAGTATCTGTGGAATATCCTAGTGTCAGCGAGAAAGTGGATATGCAGAAATGTGGCTTGGAGGAAATTTGACCAGCCCAGTTTATCCCAACTAAGATAATGTACGTAGAAAGTCAATTTATAAAGAGGAGGTCATTTAGAAGCATGAAATCAAGCAGGTCTATTTATGTCCATATGACGTTAAGGGCTGAATTGTGTCTCCCTGCCCCCTCACACACAAATTTATATGCTGAACTCCTAACCCCCTATTGGGATACAGAATATGACTGTATTTTGAGATAGGGCCTTTAAAGAGGTGATTAAGTTCAATGAGGCCATTACATGGGCTTAGTCCAATCTGATTTGTGTCCTTGTAAGAAGAGGAAATTTGGACACCCAGACACGAGCAATGCACATGCACAGAGGAAAGACCATATGAGGACACAGTGGGAAGACAGCCGTCTACAAGCCACAAAGAGAGGCCTCAAGGAGAAACCAAACCTACTGACCTTGATCTTGAACTTCCAGCCTCCAGAACTATGAGAAATAAATTTCTGTTGTTTAAGCCACTCAGTTTATAGTATTCTGTTATGGCAGACTTACATGATATAGATATTATCTAATGAAATAGACATTATTCTAGCCTATACATCACCTTTGCAATATGGATATGTTTGCCAGGAGTCTAACCCTTTTCCCTGGAGTATGCTGAAAACACATGTCAACATCTTGTTCATTGGGTTTCATTTTTCTTTGCTCCATTCTGTCCATCTCTACAGAGAACATCAACTAAAATTGAGCTTTCTTAGTCACATTTACATTCTAAATTTCTTCTTTATGACTGCACCCAGGATACTTTTACTGAACTTTTTTGAGTGCTCATAAAACAGCGGAGACTTCTATTTTTCACTGAGCATATATTATTCCTACACCTGACTGATCCCATTACTATTTCATAACTTCCTTGTCAAAAGGTAACCTCATCTTCACAGAATCCCATAAAATTGCCTACATCACCATCTACATTTACATTTGCATCTCTAAAATGATGTGGAACACTAATTTCTATTCAATAAAAAGCACAAGTCATTGCTGAGAAGAATTTTAGAGGCACCATTTAAAGTATTGAAATAAATCTATCCAAAATTAATCACTTTTTAATTTCTGTAGATGTAAACATATCAGATGATACCATTTTTTATAAGCTTAAAAGAAAACTTCCTCCAATAGACCATACTTATAATAGCTTATTAACCACTTTGAAGAAGATTCTATCCTTGTTTTATGATTTATAATTACATATTATGAGACAAATCATTAATGTATTCATTCAATAAATAAATATGTATTAATTACTTACTCTGGGTCTGGCACTGTGCTAGATAGTGGGGTTATAGACAAATATGGACTCCATCCTTTGAACCCTCACAGGCTAGCTGGGGTGAAAGTAAAGGAAATCCTTGAAAGGTTTTAAGGAGATATGTGGTCCTATTTATCTTGGTTCCATTTTATCACCTTGGCAAAAAAATTATGCCTGCTTACAGTATCTTTAATCTGAGTTCAAACACACAATGCAGAAAAAGAGACTATTGTAAGGTAAAAGTGCTCTTATAGCCTATGATGCTAGGAGTATGCTGGTGATTATATTTGAAAAAGCTATTTTGTACTGTAGCTTTTATCACTAGAGATTCAAAATGTCGGTATTGGGAAACAAACATCTCTGGTGGTAAGTGCTGAATTGTGCCCCCATAGTATTCATAGTTTGAAGCCCTTATCCCCAGTACCTCAGAATGTGACTATATCTGAAGATAAGGCCTTTAAAGAGGTAAGTTAAAAAGAGGCCATTAGGGTGGGCTCTAGTCCAATCTGACTGGTGTCTTTGTAAGAAGAGGAAATTTGGACACATACATTCATAGAGAGACAACCATGTGAAAACATAGCAAGAGGGTAGCTACCTGCAAACTAAGGAGAGGCCTCAAGTGAAACTAACCCTGCCAAAACCTTGATTTTGGGCTTCCGGCCTCCAGAACCATGAGAAAATAAATTTTACTTGTCTAAGCCCCCCAGTCTATGGTATTTTGTTACGGCAGCCCAAGCTGACTTAAGATGACACCCATCTGAAGGCAAGGTGAGATCCATAAAATGAAAACCAATTTGATAATTCAGCCACTATGTAATTAATTTGGGCATTGCCATATGTAAGATATTTAGATAACTCAAACCAATCTGTGGATTCTTTTTTGCGCTGTTAAACACAAGTGAGCCCGGCACATTTTCTTATAATTACGTCCTGCTGTTTAAATAATAATAACTTCTAAAGAGTGGTAAAAATATTTTTTCACTAGATGCTCTTAACAGTACAAAATCTGTAACATTTAATGTATCATTTCCTGTCACTGTGGCCCTTCATTTCAATCCTTAAAGGTTTATTCAGCAATCTTCCCTTCAATCTTCTCAATGAACCACAGTCATTTCTGGCACGTATGCAGAACAGAGCAAACTTTCTTGAATTAATAAAATTAAGTCTGTCAGATTTAGGCCAGTCGGGTATTAAATTCAAACTAGACCAAATACTGGCTGAACATAGTTGCAGCTTGTATAGATCAGATCTGGCATAAAATTCAGTTTGTGATGTAATGTAAATTGTCAAAGTGATACTGCTTCAGACTTCATGTGTTTTATTTTAAAAGAGATATGTATCATACAGAAAAATAAAGCCTCACTTAATGTGAAAACAACTACTTAGACAAACAATAGAATGAGCATGTAAGTTGAGCATTCATTAAGAACTGGCATATGATTCTGCATATCAATCCAGGACTTCGTTTCCATTGGATTGAACAGAAAAAGAGAGAAAGCCCAGTAAAATGCTACCTTTACTTTTTTTCTATGTGAGAATTTTTTTAAAAATGTGTTCACTTTAGGAATAGGCAGCCTTTACTCTTTTAAGTAAGTGTAAAATGTCCATCGCATTTTTTGTACTGGACATGACTGCCCCAATAGTGACTATGTCCAAATAAGCTCAATTAACCTAACATTGTTAAAATATAGGTACCTGTTGGTGACATATTCAATACTGGAGTTTTAAACATCACATTGTGTCATAGCCACCATTTCAGTGAATTAAGATTCTTGTCAAAGAACCCTTTTCTCAAAATCAAAAACCAACATTCCAAACATTCTGTAGGATGACTTGAAGGTACAGATTATAAAGGGACAACTAAATGAGTAAAATATTTTTTGGTCCTAAACTTCTACTTAACTTCCTTCAAATTACCATACTATTAGATCATTCATTCATTCATTCAACAAATGATCTTGGCATGTTTATTACCTGCTGGGTACAATGGTTCACAAACAGGCATGGTACTACTGATAGATCTTATAATGAGAAAGATAAGGATTTCATAATCAAACACAAATGCAAAATAGATAAACATTTGATATGCCAGGGCCATATGCAATGTACTTAAATATATTTTCTCATTCAGTCCTCATAATACCCATGAGGTCATTACTATTTTTAGCCCCATTTTACTCATGAAGAAACTGAGGCACCAAGAAGTTATGGAAGAGGCCAGGGTCCTACAGCCTATTTGTGGCAGAGCTGGGATTTGAACTCATGCACCCTGGCTCCAGAGCTTGTATTCTTAATGAATATACTGCAAATATTTTAAATTGTGAGTACTAAACGATACGATTGAAAATACTTTCAATATTTTACATTGTGATGAATGACGTAAAGAAAAAAATCCATCTACAAAAAAAAAATGTATACACAAAGCCAAATTTAACTTGAGGCTATCAAGGGAATCCTCTTGAGAGCATTGATTTTGAAGCCGACTTGAAGGACAATGAAGACAGTGATGGGGAGGGTGGAACAGTGTTTCAGCAGAATAAATAGCATGTCCCAAGGTCCCAATATTTTAAAAAAATAGGGAGAGAAATTACTTGGTTTAGCATTTTCCCCCAATCTTTGTATTTAAGGGCCAAGATGTATTTTATATTGAATATTTCATTTAAAAAATAAATTCAAATTTTGTACCCAGGGAAAAAAGAAACTGAAAACAATTTTTAAAAGAACAACCAAAAATGCTTAAAAACATAGTAGATGGCAAAATTTCTCTGCAGGGTACTAAGATTTCTGATACATGAAAAACTCATGGCGAATGGTCATTTTCAAATGCGTTTTCACCAAAAAGTCATTTTGAACCAAATTTTATGCCACCGAATTGTGTGTTTTCACTTATGCCTTTGCAATCAGGAGAGGCCTCCAGGCAGCAGAATCAGTGTAGGCAAAAAAATAAAAGCACAAAATAGCATGACTTGTTCTCAGAACTGCAAAGAACTCAGATTTGGCTGAAGTGTATGGTGAGATGTGGGGCAAAGAAGCTCTCAGGGATAAAGATAAGGTTGGACAGGGGAGTAGAAACCAGATTGCAGAGGGAATTATAAGGAATACTAACAGTTTTCTCCTTTAGGTAATGGAAAATTATCAAAAAGTTTCAAGCGGAGATTTGCATTTTAGGAAGCTCTACCTAAGAGAAGTGGAAGCTGAGAGAAACATGAAAACCAAAAAACAAAAAAATATGGATTGTCCAACATGCAAGCATTTAAAATTATGTTAATTGATAAAGCAGTAAATTTATAATGTGACTAATGATGAAATGAAGTATGAGGCGAGAAAGATAAAAACATATGTATTGCAGTCTTGATATCAAGTATATTTTGTTTATTATAATTCTTGAAAGGTAATCAACATAGACTCTATGTGGTAACATCAATGAACTAATGAGCTAACATATGTAAAATCACCTAGCAGGTACTTGAAATATAATAGAGGCCCAATAAATGTTATATCATTTCATCGAATAAGTTCCATTACCAACCATGTCCCAAACCGTAGTATCATTTACACTCTCTCTTTGGAGACACCCACCATTACACGAAGTCAAAGCAATAAACTCAAGGGAAAAACACTTTATTTTGGAATTTGAAATTTACAAGCATTCATGGCACTATTTGTGTGTTTAGTGATAAGAAGGCAAGAGTCACCATTTAACACCATCTCTTAACCATTTCTTCTCTTCAGGTTTATTACCAGCTTGTCAAGACTCTGTTCTAGACCTCAAAATAGTTCCTCGATGTCATTTGGGGGAAAAGATTCTGACAATGGCATTTTCTGAACTAAACTCTATGTCAAAAACACTCAACTTCAGGATCCAATAAAAGAGGCTGAAGTGGGAGGGAAAGAAAACATGTTACATGTCGAATACAGTTATTAATGCCCCTCACTTCACTCTAGCAACATCCCTATGTCATCCCTGTTTATGTCAATGGGAAAAATAACCGTCAAAGAGATTGTGTGATGAACTTCCCTCTGGAAGCAGGTGGGGTAAAAGAGGTTAGCTTTGGAATCAGACACCTTGGGGTTTCAATCCATTGCTTCCTCTCTCTATACAATGTTTCTTATCCTTTTATCTCCAGAATCTAGCAGATCAAATGATTTAGAAGAGAAAGTCAATCAAAACTGAAGAAAAGAAAGAGGGAAGACAATTTCATAATGTAGCAATCCTGAGCTCATTTTTAGAAAAGAGTTCAGTACAAATCATTTATGAATTCCACGCATAGTCAGGAATTCATTTTTAGTCGTGTCCTGTAAATAGCTTTAAGGAGACACTGTTGTTGATTAAAATGACTAGAAAAAGACTGAAGTAAGTCAAATGAGCAATGAAAATTGACCTTCTACTTCCAGAGTTATCAAAAAATAAAAGAGAAGCTGTTTTTTATAAAGATGATGTGACAGCAACTGCTAGCTGTCCTCTAATACCTGATTTCCCACTTTCCACGATAATGGAACTTGCAAATTTTAGCTAGCCATATGGCTACTGGGAATAGCAATCACCTATCCCTGTTTTCCTCTTAGTTAAGTGTAGCTGTACAGTTAAATTCAAGCCAAGAGAATGTGAGGGAAAAATGATCTGTGCAACTTCTAGGATATGTCCTTAAATGGGAGGGGTATGAACTTTCTCCCACTTTCTCCATCCTGCTTCCTGAAACATAGATATGATGGAGCACCATCTTGGACCATGAAGATGAGGGTAACAGCACCTGAGCTATGGATGATAGAGTAATAAGCAGCCATGCTGTAGCTAAGCAGCCATGCCCATCCTGTACCACTTACCTTCATACTATTAGATGAGAGACACATAAGCTTCTATCTTGCATAAACCAGTGACTCAAGGTCCCTGTTACGTGCTACTGAGCCCAAATGCTCATTAACACCAATGGAGCCCATGACAGCAGGATTCTTGTGGACTAGTTCATTCTCTTTTTCAATGTCAGCATCTCCTTCTTCCTTCCTAAGTAGACAAAAGCCAGGAAAGCATACACTGGGAATCAGAAATTAGCTTACATCTTTAACTGGGCAAGATGATTGTTGGAAGTAATTCTAAGTTCACTGAAACAATTCTCTTCAAAAACTGGAATGTAATTTTAGCCAAATGGCTTTTTTTTTTCTTCTCAATGTGACTAAAACAAAATATGCCAAAATATATATACCACATTGCGTTCTTCTTATTTTGAAAAGAAGGGTTCAAAAGGCATATCTGCATTTGTATGGCCTGCTTGCTTAATTTCTCTTTCCCCTTCTTTCCTTGCTTCCTTGCTTCCTTCCTTCCTTCCTTCCTTTTTATTTTAAATCTATAGAAAACTCATGACTTTGTGAACTAAGTTGGCTAAGGTCAAAACAAATTTTAAGCTAGGAAAAAAGTTTTAAACAAGCCACTTTGCAAGTGCCTAGGGGGGATAGGGACATCCAGTGTCCTAGATCATATGGGATTGTCTTTCCATATTTTCCAAATTTTACTTAGTTTTTCTCGAGGCCCTATGTATATTAAACTTCTTCGTAGAAATAAAATTCAGTCGCATTCTGAAATTTCTAACTTTTGAGCATTTTGCCTATTTAAAAGCAAATGAGTTTTTAAAAATTCAAAAAAATACTCCCAGTTATCCTTTGTTACAATATGGGAGCAGCCTCTGCACTGCAACATATGAGCTGTGTGACCTTGAGCAACTCACTTAACCTCACTCAAGCTTTTTTTTTTTTTTCACCTCTAAAGTGGGAATAGTTACCTGTACTTGATTTAGGATTGTGGCATGAAACACCAATCAAGCACTTAGCAGAGTGCCTGGAACATTATAGGAGCTAAGTAAATATCAGTTGTTACTCAAATTATTATTGCAATTGTTATTTGCCATGGACATTTATAGTTTCTGTACTCTAAAAATTAATCTCCTTCCCATGGAAAAATGATATTCCTTGACCATATCTGCACATCACCTGCTCTAGTTATTTAGTACAAATGAGTTTATATATACAAATGGGCAATCTATATATTTGCAAAGTGGATGAACAGGGTCAAAAATTAGCCTACATCCATGAAACAGAATGAACTAATGGTACAAAGTAAACTTCTCAGTCAGTTCTTTAGTCTTAGCTACTTGAAATTCACACCAAATCCATGTGGGTCTTTTTGTACAACAATAGTCAAATCATTACCCTTGATTACTATCTGTTTTGTTCATTAACAAAATACCTTTATTAACAGGTATCATTGCTACTTTATTTACTTTGCATGATTCTAAAAGACCATAAAGGGAATATTTTCATTCCTTGTGGCCTTTCATAATAAATATAGGATGAATGTTTATGTGTGTGTGTGTGTGTGTGTGTGTATGCATATGCCATGTAGTAAAATAAAAGTTTCTAGAAAATACTATAACTTGGGAGGAGAAACAAGAATATTCATTCTTTGTGTCACAGATAGCTATAAGCCCAAAATAAAATTAAGAAATTATATAATGGTAAAATTTAATGGAACCGTACTTTTTAAAGACATGTGTCAAGTAAGAATGAGAAGATGGTATAAGGCAGAAATACACATTATAAAACAAAAACTGCCATGTAACACATTTAATAATTGTACACTCTTAAATGAACTCTGGGGTCAAAGATCACAAATGTAATTCAAGAATTAAAAATTGTTTTCAACTAGATGATAATGCTCCTTTCATTTGGTGCCTATGAAAAATTGTATAGGATTTACTCTGCGATTATTCACATTTGTTTAACACTCTCCAGTTCCCCTGGCCCAATCCTTCCACCTTTCCCACCCTATCCAAGACAAACCGAGAAAAGAATAAATTCCCTTGATTGAAATAAAAGCAAGATAAAATTTATCGTATGTCCTGTTTCCTCTAAAGCACTGAACTACAGCCATTTTGCTTAATTTCTTTTCAAATCATTTTTATTTGAGTGTGGCTAACACATGGTACTTACAATATAAAAAGACTTAAAATATCAGATTTTAATAATCCTTAGGTGGCTTACACAAAGCAGATGTTCTATTATACTTTCCAGATGCAGCTGTAAGCACAATTAATTAAAGACAGTGGTTACATATCATCTTAGTAAATTTCAGTACATAGTTAAAATTACGTTAGAGAAAAGAGAGAATGAGCAAAGGCCAGGACTACTTAAGTGCAAAGAGAATCGCCAAGAAAGATTAAGTTCGCATACACAATGCCAACAAGAGGCAGAACTAAAAAGCAGCTGTAACCAATGTAGTAGTGCTTTCTTAGTGCGCTAGGATGACAAAGAACTATCATACACCAACTCTGTTCACAGCTTTCTGCCTTGCATGAAGTTTCAACCTAGTTCTTAGGTATTCCAGAAAATTTCACACAACCTAAGATGCAAATATACACTTTTAGAATACAACAACCCGATAAAACTCAGTTTGAGTAGCTCTTATCCAGTTTGCTAGAGAAGCCAATTTTTACATTTCAAACACTATTAACTTTTTTCTACGTTCACTTACTCTTCAGCATATTGCATGATAATCAGTCTCTTTATTGAGTGCTGCCTTGTCTTTTGAATGTGCTACAAATTATCTCTGATATTAGTTCAACTCAATGAGCACTGAATACCTATTATGTTCAAAGGCCCGTACTGGGAGAGACAAGAATAAACTAGCCAGGGTTCCCGGCTCAGAGGTCGAGTTTTCATTCAGAGACTATCAAAACTGCAGCATCAAATTCAGTTCCCAACTTACCAACAACGCGGGTTATATGATATGACCTAAGCAAACTTTAGGTTGAATCCATTGTACTGAGTTTCCTTTAGTTGTCCCAACCCCTATTACAGTCAGCATCTGGTAGCATTTTCTTAAGGCAGAAAACACAGGTAAGATGTTAATGCTTAAGCAAAAAAGAACATCTCCTTCAGATCAACCGAGTGGATATATATGAATCCCTCATTGTCTGTAAAACATAGTGCTGGCTCCTTACAAACAAAAGTGAGGTAATCAGAAATGGAAAATCTAGTATGTGAAATGACCCACTAATCCCCTATTCTCTGGAGTTCACCCTCAGGATTTCCTAGTTATAGACTATACTTACTTTCTAAATGGCAGTAGAGGGAGAAATCCATTGGTTTTCACTCTTAACACAACTTACAGAGATTTCAGTTTATTTTTCTTGGTCAATTTCAAATGTGTCAGTCTATGTAAAAATTGAATAAAATTGGAAACTTACCTTGGATTGTCTAATTAATGTTGAATGTTACTAAATTGCTAGTATTTAACAGTTTTTGACCTACAAAATAACAACTTCATATGGTTCAGCCTTTAAAACTCTGCCTTGCAGGGCACCCGGGGGGCTCAGATGGTTAAGCTTCTGCCTTCAGCTCAGGTCATGATCCCAGGGTCCTGGGATGGAGCCCCACATCGGGCTCCTGGCTCAGCGAGGAGCCTGCTTCTCCCTCTCCCTCTGCCTCTCTCCCTGCTCATGCTTTGTCTCTCTCTCTCTGTATCTCTGTGTCTCAAATGAATAAATAAAATCTTTAAAAAAAAAATTAAAAAAAACTTCTGCTTTGTAACTTGAACATACTGTTTTATTAATTAGGAAACCTGAAAACTTTTACATTTAATTCAGTGGGATTTGAATATTCATAGTGATTTGATAATTTTAAAATGAAATTTCATTTTTAAAAAAACAAGAGACCTAAAGATGGAAAATAACACACAAAAAGTAAGGAGGTTATACTCTCCTCGAAAGTGAAATGAATGCACTGAAGAAAGCATATTACTGACATGACTAAAGATTTGTTTTCTAACAGTTGCCTTTCAGAAGCGTTTCCTTTTGTCCATGGTCTGAGGGGTGGGGGGTAGGGGGAGGAACAATACAATAGATACAAAGTGTGTGCTGACCTCTCACCTCTTAAAGGCCAAATTTTAAACGAGTCCATATATTCATTCCCTCTTAACTTAATTACTACTAAAAAGTGACTACACAAAAACACACACAGTAATAGTCGCTTGAAATGAACCAAAGCCTCACATCTACACAGGCGCAAAAATGAATTTGCCTTTTAAGTTCACAAGACATCATCCTCCCCCTGGGTCCCAAAGTGCATCTGACTAAAGGCTCACATTACACCTACCTGGCTATACCTGCAATTTGAAGATTAACAGATGATTAATCAGTCAGAAGAACAATAAAAACTCCCTTCAGAAAAGATGAAGGGGCAAAAACGAGCATATTTTTCTGGCAAGAACATAGAGACGATCATGTCATTGATCAGGCTTCCTTAACTGATTAGCTTGTCCTCGGAGGTAGCGGTGGCTGCTCACAGGTACCGTTGAGTTCAGCACCTCCACCTTTAACAAAAACAAAAGCAAATCATTCTATTAGTGCCCACACATTAAGGTGCTTTAGGCCCTCCAAAGTACTTTGCAAGAACAGATTTTTTTTTTTTTTTTAATAGAGGGCGGGGGACAGGCAGAGGGAGAGAGAGAATCTTAAACAGGCTCCATGCCCAGGGCAGAGCCTGGTGCGGGGCTCGGATCTCACGACCCTGATATCATGAACTGAGCCGAAATCAAGAGTCGCTGCTTAACCCACTGAGCCTCCCAGGCGCCCCTGCAAAAATAAATTATTATTGTTACATTGATCTCTGATTATAAAGAACTCACTCTCCTCAAGATTCTCTACAGCAATGCAGTTGACATTTTTGTAGCAAGATCAATACTTTACAATTGTCCAGTTGTCTTTTAGGATCAGCAGCATGAACCCTGAGGACTGGCTTAACTCCATTCTAAACTAAATCCTTTCAGTAAACCCATTAGCACTCATCACTACCAGACTTTCTCTTGTTCATTTGTTTATTTCACTTGTTTATTGTCTTTCTCTCCCCCTCCTAAAAGGTACACTCCATGATGGCCCTGGTATGTCTCATTCATGGCTGGCTCTATCTCTTGTGCCTAAATAATATGAGTCACTTAGGAGAGCATATAGTAAATAATGCTGAATTAATAATTCAGTAATAGAAAGTAATAGTACTAACACTAGTAATAGCATGAATACATAAAAACACTAAAATAAGAATGATTTCTTGTTTGTACTTAGTATTTGTCCCTCCTCAATACTGTTTCTACGAACTTTACACATTTTGCAGATATTTGTCCCAACTTCATAACAGCTGGGTTATGAGTAATAAGAAAACATTTATAAAGCGCTCTGAATTTCTGCCATAAAGCATTATATGTAAATAAAAGAGGACCTGACTGATTGGCAAAATATGCACTTTGCATTCACTTATAAATCAAACATCTGTTGTTGGGTATCATGGGGTAATACACACTTTCACACACATTATCATTATTAATCTTCATTAGATCCTATAGTGGACAGCATGCTTCCAGGTTTCCAGATTAGAAATAATGCTCAGATTGGTTGAGCCTATTAAGCAGCTAGAATTTAAACAGACTCTAACCCAGTATTTTGTCATAATCTAGTTTCTTGTTTTCTTATTTTTCCATTCCAGCAGACTCTTCAATGCTGTGCTATTTTCCCATCTGCACAGGAAACGTGCCTTGGCAATGGGGAAGGCTCGTTCCTATAAAGATCTACTGTAGGAGGCACAGAGGGTTGATGGTTAAGCACTGAGGCTCTGGATTCAGACCTCTTGCAACTGGCTTTGTCACTCACAGGCAGAGTGACCTCGTCTTAATGTCTCCATATCTCCGTTTCCTCATATGTAAAACAGAGATAATAAATAAGAAGTATCAACCATTTTTAATAACAGAGTAGACCACTATGGTTGTCAGTAACATACCATGCAACTTCTCTATTTTTTTTCTTTCCCTTCCTTTTTTTTTTTTTTTGCAAAAAACAAACCTTATTGCTTCCATTTGGTCCACTGCTTGGGAGAGGGCTCCCGGGTGTTTGAAAGCTGCCAAGTGTCTGTGGGGAGAGGCTGAGACAGAAGCCGTGACACCAGGGGTGATGCAGAGGGTCCCTGAGAGGCTGCTGGGCTGCGAGGCTCCTAGTCATGCTTGAGCGTGAGCCTTTAAGAGACATACTCGCCCAGCTGGGGGACTGGCCAGGCTGGGAGATCAGTCAGGTGGTTGCTCATCTCCTTGATGAGTTTCACCTCCTCACCTAGGAAGTGGTTCTCCAGGAAGTCATAGAGGTGGGGTCTGTGCAGGCAGAACTCGGGACATGCAGATCCCAAAGGGCCTAGTTCAGGTTCTAATTCGGGGCCAGGGCGGCTTCTGTGGCATGCACGGCTTTACCGATCCCGCCCCTCCCGCCCCCCCCGCCCATCTTGGAAGGACTGTTGCGCGTCCTGGAAGACGCTGCTGCCACCCCGCTGGTTGCTCGGCGCCCTCCTACTGCTCCCCCACCAACTCTCCGAAGAAGTGGCAGGCACCCTCCAGAGCCACCCCTTGCCGTGCATACAGACGCCCAGGGAAAGGTAAGTGTGGGAGGCCCCCAGAAGCAGGATGACCAAGTTGTTGACTGCGGCCTCCACCTTGGTAGATAACTGACCAATCTGGAAGCTCAGGGTTGGTAGCACAATATGGAGCTAATCACAGAAGATGGTGTTGGCTGGTCTCGGAGGCAAGGGACGGCGGTGTGACTGGAAGGCTGGGGGGTGTTGAGAGGGGGGGAGGAGAGGAGTCAAACACTATTGAGGCAAGAGACTCAGGACCGCTGGTGGGCTGCCTCCATTTCTGCAGCCCGTTTTAAAACGGGTCACCAAGCCTTCCATCTTACGTGAGAAATCAGTTTTTAAGAAAACTCCCTTTCCTGTATATGGAACTGGTTTGGAATTTAGAAATAAATCTTCCCAGAAATAGAACAAGGTTGACATGGTTCATATACATCTATGAACATGGGAATTGGAGGGGAAAAGATTATGAGTTTTTCATGAAGATTTTCATGCCTTCAGATTTCCCTTTATATTCTGTGAGTCATGGAGACACATCTACCAGTATCTACGGCAAAACAATGAAATGTCTCGCACGTGTATCACTCTAGTCCTTATCAAATGAGATTGTTTTCAGTAATAGCTTTGTTGAGTATATTTCACATACCCTATAACTCACTCATATAAAATGTGCAATTCAGTCTTTTTTAGTATATTTACACGATTGTGCAACTGCCCCCACAATCAATTTTAGAAGATTTTCATCATCCCAGAGACAAACCCTGTCTCCTTTAACAATCACTCTTTTTCTTCAATTCTCCCAGCTGGAGGCAATCACCAGTTTACGTTATGTCTCTATGAGAAGTTAGTCTTTTTTTTTTTTTTTTAAGATTTATTTATCTATTTTAGAGAGAGAGCATGAGTGGAGAATGGGGCAGAGGGAGAGGGAGACAAGCAGACTCCCTGCTGAGCTGGCAGCCCGACTCAGGGCTCCATCTCATGACTCTGAGATCATGACCTGAGCGGAAACCAAGGTGACACTCAACCGACTAAGCCACTCCAGACACCCCAAGAAGTTTTTAAAATGATGGATTCCAAAGTTAAATCAATGAATGAATTAGAATTACATAACTAATATATATAAAAGTTTTATAAGTAAAATGTGAATCATTTCTTGAATACTCAGAAATAAGAGTTAAAGATACATAAGAAATAAAAGTTATAATCAACCCACATATATGCATCATCTACTACAGGGCTGAGAATATAAAGGAGAGTAACATGCTGTCTATTCACAATGAGTTTGAGAAAACAGGACATGGATTATGAAGGAGCACAGGTGAAATATCAGACAAGAAGACAAGGCCATGAGTTCTATGGGCATCAGAGAAGGAAGAGGTCTCTGGTGACCAAGACAGGCAAGGAAAAGAAATTCACACCAGGCAGCAAGGGACCAGCAGGACTTAGATTAGCTAAGAGAAGTGGAGCAGGAATTTTAATTTTCAACTGCAGGTTAAGCCTGTGCTTTCTGTGTAATGCAAAGATTCCAAAAGAAGTCACCAGGAACATTCTTGGGTTATCAATTTCTGATATATTTTAATGAGTATTAAATGGATCCATCCTTCAAGCTTTCTTAAAAACATTCTGAGAAAGGCATTTTTTTTTTTTTTAAGTAAAAGAAGATGTGTGAACAGCTTGGTTTTTTTCTCATTAGAAAATGTCTTATTTTGAGTTAATTGAGTTGACACTGTGATAATTACACTGTTTTATTTTTTTTTTAAGATTCTATTTCTTTATTTGAGATGGAGAGTGAGAGAGCGCATGAGCAGGGGCAGAGGGAGAGGGAGAAGCGGACTCCCCGCTGAGCAGGGAGCCTGTCGTGGGGCTCAATCCCAGGACCCTGGGATCATGACCTGAGCTGAAGGCAGATGCTTAACCGACTGAGCCACCCAGGCGCCCAGAATTACACTCTTTTAAACTTAAATTTCATATAAATCCATCTCCTCTGCTACATCCTGAACTTCATTAGGGTCTTCAGTGGGGTCCACTGAACACAGTCCCTCTTCTCTGCCTGGATTCTGGATCAACTGAAAAGGCAAGGAATAGGGGTTGAACTCTAGAATCCAAAGCCCCAGCGGGGCCGGAAGAGCCTGTGCTTAGAGAAGCAGCTGCGAAGTCCGGCCATCTGCTTGCAGCTCACTCATGGGAAGAGAGGGCAGTTGAGGGAAGCATGCTCTGTGCTTTCTTGCAGTGTATCACATATGTTCCTCTACCTGCCTAGGGGCAGTGATTTGGGTCTCAAACTGAGCACCCAACAGAATCATCTGGAGGGCTTGTTAAAACCCAGATTGCTGGGCTCTACGCGCAGCATTATTGGTTTGCATTTCTGACAAGTGCCCAGGTAATGGGGCTGCTGCTGGTTTGGGGCGGGAGGGAGGAGGACTCGTCACACTTTGAGAACTGCGGGCACACAAAACACATGCCCTCAGGATGAGCAAGAAGTGTTCCCACAACAGCTTCCACAGCGGCTGTAGCTTACCCTGGATATATTCTCTTCCCTTCTTCCCTGAGTGTTGAGGGCCTTGCACACAGTGGCAGCAAGCTGTTTGCTGGGTTGAATCGAACATTAATATGTTGCTTGATTTCTGTTCCAACCAGCATGTGAAAACAATTTTTGAAACAAAACTTTAAGTCAGTCTTGGACTTTCACCCATTTTTAAAATGAAACTTCATATCATCTTCATTCGAAGCTCTTGATTCTGATACTCACCTGATTCACCAGGATGCAGACTGGATGTGAATTAGGAGCCACTTGAGGCCGCAATGCTGTAAACATGCCGAGAGTACCAGAGATTCTCCCCAAAAGGGAATTAGGTAAGGGAAATTAAAACCAAGAGTTCGAATTTTTTGATATGACTCTAAACATTAGAAGGTTTAGTAATCTTTTCTTATCTGGCAACTCCTCTGATTTATGCTCCCTCACACTCTAGATAAATCCTTCATTCAACATTTCTAAATTATAGTCAGACTTTTCACAGATACAGAAAAAATGTTCATTTTCTGTTTTACAGTGAGTCTTTTAAAAAAACAATGTAGGCCACGTTAAATTAAAGATACTAACAATAGTTCACAAATTTCAAATCCTGAATAATTTGAAGGAAACCAAAAAATAGGAAAAACAAAAAAAGGAAAAAACATTGTTATAACTATAACATGAATTCAGATCCCAGAAATGATAAATGAAGACACAGGATTTTTAAAGGGTTACAGAAGCTTACTTGGAGGAATTCTTCAAAAACTGGGTATAGAGCCTGGATAAGTTAAATTCTATGAGTTGCTCTTTGACTGCCCCCTACTGACTAAATTTCAGAATGCTGATCAGGATGTAGCACTTCGTTTTAAGAATATAGCAAAAACATTTGCAGTGAGATTTTTATAGATTTTCAAATTTTATAGAAGGCGGTGTGATCCCTGTTTTCTGTACCTCTATACAACCAGAAGTGATATCTTTCATTGATCTTTAATCCTTGTCTATACCTATCTTTTTTTTTTAAAGATTTATTTATTTGAGAGAGAGAGAGAGAGCAAGCAGGTGGGCAGGTGGGGCGGGGGAAGGGGCAGAGAGAGAGAGGGAGAGGAGAGAATCCTCAAGCAGACTGCCTGCTGAGTGTGGAGCCAGATGCAGGCCTCCGTCCCAGGACCCTGAGGTGATGACATGAGCTGAAATCAAGAGTTGGGAGCTTGGGGTGCCTGGGTGGCTCAGTCATTAAGCGTCTGCCTTCGGCTCAGGTCATGGTCCCGGGGTCCTGGGATCGAGCCCCGCATCGGGCTCCCTGTTCGGTGGGAAGCCTGCTTCTCCCTCTCCCACTCCCCCTGCTTGTGTTCCCTCTCTCACTGTGTCTCTCTCTGTCAAACAAATAAAATCTTTAAAAAAAAAAAAAAAAAAAAAGAGTTGGGAGCTTAACTGACTGAGCCATACAAACACGGTACTGATACATATCTTGATTTTTCATTTGTGCCCGTCACTTTAAGGTATTTTCAATAATTAATAAAAGCATTGCACTCAAGGATGACCACAAATAAAGAATTCAGTGTATTGCATCTTCAGTGAGAGAAACTTATCTTCTTATAATTTAGTGAAAAATGTGGTTTTCTGAATTCAGGGGCTGTCACAAGGATATAGAGATGACTTTTGTAACTAATGCTTTGCATGTCATTTTACCATTTTATATCTCAGTTTACACTTATGGAACCAAATACAGACTTACGAAAAATTTTTATTGGAAACTAATAAGTTGCTTTTTTAAGTTTTCAAGGACTATCAGTGAGATGACAAGTCTTCTTAAAAATCTGGGGGTTGGGGTGCCTGGGTGGCTCAGTCATTAAGCGTCTGCCTTCGGCTCAGGTCATGGTCCCAGGGCCCTGGGATTGAGCCCCACATCAGGCTCCCTGCTCAGCGGAGAGACTGCTTCTCTCTCTGCCACTCCCCCTGCTTGTGTTCCCTCTCTTGCTGTGTCTCTCTCTGTCAAATAAATAAATAAAATCTTTAAAAAAAAAAATCCGGGGGTCAGTTGTGGGAGTTAAGTTTAGATAGTAAATATGGATTCCATTTTTAAAGGTCTTAAGTGGGAAACTGTAATTCTTGTATCCTGCGTTTCTTAGCAGTTATATCCTAAAGGCAGGCCCATTTGTCTCCTGTGTTCACTTGTCACAAGAACTCAAATAGAAGAGCTCATGCCCCAAGGGCACTCAGTGGCTAATTAGGAGCACCTTCCTTCAGTGGCTACCCCAGGGAAGTGAGCGCCTGTCATTGATGAAGAGATGAAAAATATCTTTACTTTTCATCAAGAGAGGAAGTTGTTAGAACAAAGTTGCAACCCTATCTATTATGGGACAAGTAGTTCCTGCAGATCAAAATCCAAGATTGTACAAAAGATAGAACTTGTACTGTAAACTTGAAAGTCTAAATAATGTCATCGAACTTTATTTTCTCTGAATCTAAATAAATCGGAGCCCACATCATACTGAGTTATCAAAACATTCAGTCTTATTATTATTCTGGGGCTTCCCCTACCCTAGGTTCAGATGAAGATCCCAGTAATCTTGCATAGAGCAAAACACTGAGAATAGGCACCTCCAGTTATTGATCCTCTGATTGCTTTGACACTTACCCAACACCAGCACCCAAGTATTTTGCCTTCACCCAGCCACACTATGGGGAAGAGACTGCAGAGACTGCAGATGCCCTCTGCTCCCAGAATCTACAGCCCTCCTACCCCCAGTCCTGGCAAATCACTACTCTCTACATCTTCTAATCACCTCTCCCCTACCTCTTCTGCATCACCCATCATAATCTCCTTAATGAGTTCAGCCTTTCTTTACAGCCAGGGTGAAGGATTGTCTTTCAACAACTTCTGCTAGAAGGATTGCCAGAGGACCTCCCTGGAGGCAAGAAAAACAATTCAGAGAATAAATAAAACTGTTTCCATCCTTTCTGATTCTTCCACAGCAGTCAGATTAAAGCTAGTATTGCTAGCTTCAACAAATTATTCTGCAAAATGAAGGAGATGGGAATGAAATGAGAAAGATATGAGGTTGGGAAACAGAAAGAAGATTCAGATAAAGGGCATAATTTCTCTGGGTCTTTGGAATGCATTGTTTAGCTTATTTTATTTATTTCTGCTGCCACCTGCTGGTACACAGGGAGAAACCTAATGCTTTAATTCTTTGCAGCCTGTGCAGATTTGTAAGGTTCAGGGATAAGCCCATTCAGGGAATCATAATCATAAAAGGTTAACAACAGAATACTGACAATGCTTTAAATGCAAATCAAATTGTAGTATACTGAGGTTGAGATCTATAGAAGCAGAAAAGAGATGAAGAGGTAGATGTTTTATACCAGCGGTCACTGGGTTGAAGCTAGAATGTTGCTAGTAGTCGCAGAGAGATTTTATAAACGCTATGGGTGCAGTATTTCAATATTTGTAATGAGGTCTTCTGGGATCCTGTAGTTATTTATGCAGTTATGGAAGATAAAGTAATCCCAGAGTATATTTGACCTGCTAAATACAGTTTCCCCTGAAGACTTGCTCATCTCCTGTGCATTTTGCTATTTATCTACAGTAATAGGCAGCGTAAAACCCACTCTTAAATGCCACCAGGGGACAAATTAATATATTCTACAGTCTGAAAATTAAGCAGAATCCATGCTACACACAATAGCCAGAATGCACAGGATTGCCTTGATGTCAATCAGTGTATAGTCTAGAATTAATATACTAGGAGGTTTTCATTTCAAATTAAAGAAACAAAGGATCCTGCATAGAAGCATGTTGTATGTTCTTAATTACTGAGTTAAAAACCTTGGCCATGGAAATATTTCTCCTGATCCTGGCTTCAGCAAGGGCTAAAATATTTACTAACAGGATGGCGTCCTGGAAGGCTACCTGCCCACCAGCACCAGCAATCACTCTTGAGAGATTTCATTTCTCATAAGGAATCGGCTGCTCCTGGAGATACTGCTGTTTGTGTTATAGGTTAGGCAACTGTCTCAGCATAACAGATTGAGACATCTCTGAGATTGTCACAGAGTCGTGGATGTAGAGTTGATGATAAGCTTATTTAACTTTGCTCCTGGAGTGAATTAAATATAGAATTTAGAGAATATAACCAATGGACTATGGACGCTTTTATTTACAAATAACTCTTAATTCGAACTAGCTTAGAAAAAAATGGAAATTTGGTGGTTAGCAGAATTCAACTGAAGTTCATACAGGCAATCGCAAGAAGAGCAGGATCCAGTTGGCCGATAAATAGAGCTAAAATTAGGGTCTTGGGTGCTTTCAGTGTTCATCAGCTGTGCTTCTTCATTCATAACAGCTTCGTCTCTAGCGCAGGAAGTCATCCTTTATGAGGAAGCGTTATGCCCTCTAACAGCTTTCTAGCTTCTCATGGACGTTTAAAGTTCTGAGAGAAGATTATTGATTGGCCTGAGTCAGGGCCCAGCCTGGAACAACAGAGGCCCTAGAGTAATAGTTCATAGCAGGAGCCCTGAATCCTGACTGCCCAGGCATGATTCTGATACTCACTAACTCTGAGACCTTGGACGATCTGCTCAACTTCTGTGTGTATCAGTTTTCTGATCTGTCAAGTGGAAATTGTAGTACCTAACTGGGGAGTTTATTGTGGGAATTAAAAGAGACATTATATGTAAAGTGCTTAAAACTCTGCCTGGCACAAAATAAGCTCCATTTAAGTGGTTGTTACTCCACTAGAATGGCAATTCTCAGTCTTGGTCATACAGCAGAATCATCTGGGGAACTTTACAAAATACTTGAGGCCTTGGTCTCACCCACAATTGATTTGCTGGTAGAGCGCAGCTTCGGGATTTTTAATGTACTTCTCAGAAAATTTTATGCACACCCAGGATTGAGAACTATTGCGCTAGATTATAAACTCCACAGATGGAGGGATTTTGTGTCCAGCATTCAACCCTCAGTCCTTAAAACCAACCCTGGCACACAAAAGATGCTCAAAAATATTTTCTGAATGAAATAATAAGGTAGCTAGAGAAGCTACTCTGTCTAGTTGAATGAGGGTGCGTGTGCGCATCTGTGCACGTGAGCTACAGTTGGAAAGAACACTGGACCCACTACAGATTCCAATACTCTGCATAACAAAGCTTTAAATCTGAATGCTATTCAAAACATGCAGGCAGACATCCCTTGCCTGTGTCTTCAAAGTGGGCACAGACATGCACATGCACACTGTACAGCGAGTCTTCTGCTTTCAACCTTTCAAGGACTTCCCATTGCATTTAGAGAAAAAAGTTACAGGCAATTCTTACTAGCTATGGTAGAGACGTTCTGTGAAGGCACCAGGCACCCTGAATTGGTTACTATGGAACTCTTCCTCCTAGGCGATTGACAGGGTTAACTTCCTTCAAGCCTCTCATCATGGTGTTTTCATTAGTTGACCAATACATAACCTTGGATGTAGGACTCTGTTTAAAAACATCTTATTCAATATATACATTGTTGATTCATTAACATTAAACTCACCATCAACAGCACTGTAACTCATGCCTGAACAAAGCTTACTGAACACTATCTAACACACGTATTTTCTCCAGAAGTCACACCTCAGCTTTCTTACCTCTGTAGGAACTCTAGACAGAACTCCAGTGCTATTCTTAGGGCCCTTTTAAACAGGGGAATCACCAACAAAAAGCACAAAAAATGTGCAAAGCATGGCCCTAAATATACTGGGAAGGGATCCTGGTTTACAGTCTGAGAGCTGAAACAAAAAGGCAGAGCTTCAGCTTGTGCTGGTGACTCCAAAGAGAGACTTTTGCCCCCCTGCATGTCTCATTATGACTGCAAAAGCCTGTATTGATTTTGGGGGGGTTACAAATAAATTTTATCTAGGAAGCAGATTTGCAAACACATCACCCATGAATAATGAGGATCAACTACATCTAACATGATACAGTCTAAAATCCTGGAATCAGATCTCTCCATGAGCTGGCTCTGTTTTGCTTTTCCGACCTTAATGTCAGTCCTCCCCAGAGCTCCCCTCCTTGCTCTCCACTCCCATGTCAGGCTGAAGCCACCCTCCCCCGCTACCCTGCATAGCCACATATTCCTCTCTCCCCTGTTTCTGTTGACTTAAGCCAAGATTTATCAGAAACATGAATATGTCCTAAACAGCATGGGGCCAAAGAGAAAGGCTCTTCTCACTAAATGTATATATTGGGATATTACATACTCCCAAACCCTTTTATATTAATTAAATACATTAAAAGCACCTTACTCTGATGAAATCCATCAAACCAGAGGGATAAGGGTGGTGGAGACTGTGGAGAGAATGATGTTACATAACAAAGTGGCTGAAGAGCATCAGATGCTGTGACTGGACCAGATTTGATAGGAATAAATTTACCATGGCTTTGGAAAGTTCACAGTCAAATATTTCTCCACTTCCCATGAGATAAGCTCATGGTTGAGAATAACAATTTTGAATTATTCTTTTTCTTTATGAAATAAACTGTAGGCTAGAGTTACATAGGCATTGTGTGATAAAATTCAATTCCAAGGATTGATTTCCAACTTTCTGAAAAAGCAAAGCATGCAGAGGAGTCTGTTTTAAATGACAATATTATTACTCTGATGACTTGGTTATGCTTCACAAAACTTAGTCATACACATTTGAGATAAACATCATATTATATATCTGAGATATATATGTATAAGCATGTATATATAAATATGTGTATAAATAGGTATATATATTAATGTATATCTTTTTATATTTTTAAGGCTAGCTATAATTCCCCATTGTGTGAATCATTTTACAGGTTGAAGAAAACCGAAACTTAAAACAAAGGACCTACAGTCCATATGTCTGTGTTTTTACAGTTTTAGGAAGAAATGCTAACAATGAGTCTGGCTTTTTCTTTCTTCAGTAAGCTATCTGGGTGCAAAAGTGCGTGCTTTCCTTATTAAGTCCTTATTGTTCTTAGCTTCTATTTTGGAATCTGCTGCCAGGAAATGGATTTTTAATTACCTTTGTGACCAATAAATGTTTAGAACACCAGAAAGAATTTCAGCACAAAGAGCGTAAGTAAAAAGATGGATTTTCCAAGTTTTTTACCCAGTCCATAATCAAATAAAAATCATTTAAATTTGTCTTCAGTAAATGTACACTTCATGTGCTTTGGGTGCATTTTAGGAAACAAAATAGGGGATCATGCCATCGGAGAGCGTCTCTCAACAGGTCTCCCAACATGTTCTTATGGGATCTAAGTCATTCACTCTCCCATTCCAGGTCTCAAAGACAGACCAAGATCGAGCGCTTATAAAAGGTAGATGCTTGATCCCACTCCTTTTCAGCAGGACTGAGCACAAAAGATACCAAGACAGAAAGGCTAGAGGGTGTGGAAGAGGCTGAGATGCATCTCTGCTCTAGTTCTTGATGTAAATCTTGGGCCATCTAACTTCATATACTTTACATACTGAAGACTGGCCAAGAACTTTCAAGAAATCTTTATCTCTAAACCTAATATATGGTCCACAGAGGACTACTTGCATGGTGACGCGTTCTGACAACAGGACTGTGACGTGGCCCATCGTTGGTGATTGCAGAGGGGAGGCAAAAGTCTCAGCTGGGCTTTCTGTACCATGAGACTCTGTGGGGCCTGCAGGACCCTCCAGAGAACTGACAACTGTGCCCACATGAGTGAGCCAGTGTTCAGACGAATTCCACAACGAAGACCTCACATTCCAGGAGCCCAGTGATTGTGGTCCTGACCAATTCTAGAGAAGACAATTGAAGGAAGGTGAATTGCTCTTACACTGTAAAATTTCAAATGATAAATTTAACAAAGCCAGAAAAGAAGTTCTTGTTCACATTTTCCTGGGTAAACCAGATAAACCTTGCATACATAATAACTTTTGAGTGAGTCCCTGGAAGTTTGTCCACAGGATACTGCAGCCTCATGGGTCATGATACAACCTACATTAAGTCAGTAGTGTTAGGGAACTATAGAGGCAAGCCGATCAATATTGTTTCTATAAAAACAAGTTCCAAGGAGCCATGGCATTGTGAATAATAACAGCATGTCTACCTTTATCCCACGGTGGAAGATATGAAATTAGCTGGGAACAGTACATTTGACAATAACACAAAGAGATGGTTCCTGAACATCAACAGGAAGTGATGGGATATGGATACTATGAAGAATCTTTACTTACACTGATCAGACACTAAATAAATATGTAAATACGTCTTCTCTATCCATTATTCTCAAGGTCCATTGATCAATCATTTTACGTTATATGGGTCCATGAATTTTATAGTATATTTTTAATGTAGTTGTTTGTTAGACAGGGGCCACAGAAAAATATATTTCCCAGGACCCCTGCCTTAAGGGCGGCCCTTGGTGTGATTTTTTTGACCAACAAATAAGGGGGACTCTACCTTGCCCTGAGCTGTCACCTAAGGGAATGTCATTTGTCTCCACCTCCTCCCCAGGGTAGCACCACAGGAGTAAACAGATAGAAAGAAAAGGAGAGTAGAGTGGAGAAGCTAACAGACCAGACCCTCTGACATACCTTTTAAGCCTTGGACCTACAGTTCTAACCTGAGACAAAGTGACTGAGAAGTTATGAAATTCAACTAGGGTATAGTTCAAGGAGATTGCTACATTGGAGAATAGGATGCTAGTAGTTACTGGAAAATTAAATCCCATAATTATACCTCAGTTCTAGCATCTGTGATTTCAGAGGAGATTCCTTGAGATTGCAGGTTCAATTTTTTACTCCACAAACTAAGTACTTAATTTTATGAATTGCCAACATCAGTTTGAATGATTTATCCAAATTAAATCTAGAGTTGGTTTTGGACCTCCAATAATAATTCACGCTTAGCCCCACAATAAAAAAAAATTAAATAAAATAGATGGGTAGCTACGGGGACATGTGAGAGCTAGAAACACCTGTTTGGCAGACTAAAATTCTAGAGAAGCGGGTGCCTGGGTGGCTCAGTCAGTTAAGCGTCTGCCTTTGGCACCAGTCATGATGCCAGGGTCATGGGATCAAGTCCTGCATCGGGCTCCCCGCTTAGTGCAGAGTCTGCTTCTCCCTCTGCCCCTCCCCAGACTCGTGCTTGCATTCTTTCTCTCTCTCTCTCAAAAATAAATAAAAAAAATAAAATTCTAAAAAACAACTGAAATCTTAAGGCAATTATGAAATACATGATTAGTATACTCCTTGCCATGATTTATGTTCGTTTTTATTTCTCACTGTACCTGGCACAATTAAGGAAGTGCTTCAGACTGTTGCACTCAGTGGCCTATAAACATGAATATTTAAAAGTGTTTGATACCAATATTCCTCATAACTTATTATATCATTCTTTTCAGGTGTAGAGTGCTGGTGATTCAGAATAAAATGTCAATTATAATAGACCTTCGTTTTTCTGGTCTAGAAATATTTCTTCTATTCCATTGTGTCTACAAGCACGCTTACAAGAAATAATTCAAGAAAGCCACTCATGTAAAAGTGGTTGTCTTCTGTAGAAAAGTGTCAAAATTTTTATTAAGTGTGACATGTGTACCAACCCACACCAAAAATATGATGATTTTATTCAAATTTAGGGCTGAAAAGAAGTGAGTCTAACTAAAAGCAGGCTACAAATGCTGAATATCTCTATCTGTACCTATCTCTGTCTATCTCCATTAAATATTCAGCTCTTCTTATTTGTTATAGGCTCCCTATATCCTTCAAGAAATTTGCAAACTCTCTGATACCTACCACACTTTTTAACCCTTCTTTCCAATTTATTATATGTGCCGCCAAGCAGGCACTTAACTCTTCTTTCCTTTCAATCAGCCTGCGCTGAGGAAATCAGCTCATTCATTCCTTCTTTCATTTGGTGCGCATTAACATGCGCAAAGCCCTGGGCTAGGTGGGGTGGATAAGACACTTTCGTAAAGCCTGCATTCCGAGACAGAAACAGACGTCAAACAAGCATTTACAAAAGATCCTGTAAGCCTACTAGCTAGAATACACACAGAAATCCCACTGCCAGGATCAAATCCCAGCACTCCACAAGCAAAATTTTGTAATAATAAAAAAATATATATGCGTAATAACAGAACCTCCTAGGGTTGTTGCAGGGATTAAGTGAACTGTCCTTACGAGAGTGCCTGCTCCATGGTAAGATTCAATAATATGATGTTATTATTAACAAGCGGGATAACTGCCACGAGAAGAGAAATTCAGGATGCGATGTAATTTTAATATGAATCCACATAAAGTATGAAAAAACAAATCCCACTTAAAAATAACATGCTGTGTAACATTCTATGGGCAAAATTGTGTGTGCCTATATTCCGTTCAGCTAAACCACTGCTCATACTCCCTTCATTCGTTCAATCATTCAGCAAGTACTTGCTGAGGTTCTGCCATGTGACCAGCGTGTGCTAGACATGGGGTGGAGAGTGAGAGCAGGACCTACATATATGGAGTTTATAGTCTATCTTGGGGAATAACTAGAGGTGACTTACTGTCCCCACAGATCCAGTAGGCATTTGACTATAAGTGGTGAACTTGGGGAGAACTCAGAAACTTCATAAGTCAATAAAACTTATTTCTTTTAGGGTGTATGAATCTCCTTAAATTCACATGTCACTTAGAACTGGTCGGATTTCTTACCTTGAAATACAGTCTCTCACTTCATTTCTTGCACTGTCTTGCTACTTAGAAGTGCATTATTAAATTTTTATAAGATTTTAAATCTTGAAAGCGAGGTATCATAGAAGCACTATTAAAAACTCATAAATCTTGTACAACATGTGTCATAATTAGCTTACTTCCCATCTTACAGAGCTAACATCATTTTAGGGCGGCCACGTTCCAACTTCTTGTTCAGTAAAGGATATTAGTGTATAAATCTATGGGATAAAGATGGAGGCAGGGTAGTCTAGTTGCAAGAGTCCTGGTCTTAGATTTTGAAGGCCTATTTCATCCACTAACTTAAGCAAATATTTATTAAATATTTATGTGGAGGCTCTCTGTTCTCTCAGCCTATTCTATATCTTTTTTTGCCTTCCCGAGAACATGACCCTCACTTCCCCTTAGGAAATGGAGGTCAGCTGACGCCACCCCCAACTTCAATATAGTCCTATCACTCAGGGAAGCCATATGAGTGCTTGGTTCAAGGACATGATGCAAAAACAATTCCATGAGTCAGCCCTGGTGCTTTGGGGGAGCTATTGGCAAAGAGGTGGGATTTTTTTCCTTTGAGTTGCCAGTCGGGGTCATGTCTGCCTGAAGCTTCCAGCAGCCACTGCCCACCCACAGCCTGCCAAACAAGAGCCAACCAAGATGTGGAGTGTGACTCTAAAGAAAAAGAGAAGGAGAGGAGTGTCTGGGTGGCTCAGTCAGTTGAGCCTCCAACTCTTGATTTCAGCTCAGGTCATGATCTCAGGGTTGTGAGATCCAGCCCCCCATACGGGTCTATGCTGGGCGTGGAGCCTGTTTAAGATTTTCTCTCTCTCTAAAAAAAAAAAAAAAAAAAAAAAGGAAGAAAAGAGAGAAAGAGAGGGAGAGAGAAAATCTGTGTGCTGATGACTTCTCTATGGAGTGAGCACACGCTCAGGGGGTCAGAAGTGTATGCTACTTCCCAGAAGCAAATGCAATTTCTGTCTTAACCTCTCATTTCACCTGGTGGCAAACCGAGAATATGAGACAACTCAGTGTATCAGTGAACTCAGGGCTTGGCCGCTCCCCTTCCCCTGAGGTTGATGGAAAGTTCCACAGCATGGAGGGTCCACAGATGCACGAGTCTCCCTCTGGATGGCCCCTCTGAGAAGTCCAGGACTCCACGGGCTCCCTGCTCTCTGACTTCCTTGTCTCGACCATGCAGTCCCTCCCGAGGGTCCAGCTCTCCGTTGCCAACCCCCAAGTCTGCAAACTGCAACCCCCCCAGGCCAAACCAGCTTTCTCCCCCCGCCTGAGGTTTAAATGGCCCTAACGTCACAGGATTCTCTCTGCTTCAGCCCCACCACCACCCCCCAGCTGTGGCATTTTCTCCCATGCATCCACACCAGGTCTCAGTAGTGGTGCTTGGACCTCATGGGACTGCCTCTCTATTCAGAAGCCTGTGCAGGAGAGGGACTTCTACACCACCTCCTCTTGTTCCCAGCTATTCCTTTGTGAACACTTTGTCTTTTGAAACTGAAAACCCTTGACTCTGGTGAGAGTTCCAAAAGCCTACTTTAACATTGGAAACCTAAAATGGACTTTACCTGTCTCTGCAGGTCCCATCCCCTGAGGCTGGGAGTCTGGGCTACCTGGGTTCCTGCCTAAAATCAAGAGAAAGGAGGACATGGCTGATAGAACACAACAGGTGGTCTGAGATTTTGCTTTAAATTAATCCAGCAAAGGTTACTGGGGTTGGAGGATGGGGGAGTATAGATAAAACAAGACTAGCCCTCTGTGATGAACCATTGAAGCTAGATCGTAGCCCACGAGTGTTCATCATACTCTTCTTTCCACTTTCTTACTACCATTTCCTCTATGCTTTGATTGTTGGAACACTTTCATGTTGTCAAGTTTTTCATAAAGGGGGAAAATCCATTAATATCAAAATATTCCTCCATTATGCACTAATGATCAGGGTTTAGGTAATAGAGGAATATTAGAGGAAATCAAACTGAAAACAAAACAAAACAAAAAAACCCAAAACCTTGACCAGATTATAATTGTGAAAGGTGACTCTGGCTGTTGTATGATGGAAAGACAGAAAAACTGGAAAGACTAGAGCCTTGAACTAGAAAAACTGAGTCAAGAGGTGGTAGAGCTGGAGGGGAGGGTCCAGGCAAAGACAGTGTGTCTTGTGCAGGCAATTTTTGAGGGCCCATAGGAGAGTCAGCTAATTCTGTGTGTAGTTTTTGTGCCTGTGTAATTGTGCAAATAATATAAAATAACTCAAAATAGTTTAAGCTATAAGGCATTATTAAATATAATTATTGTTTTCCAAAAATATGCAATAGGTAATATTACCCCAGTAAATGACCAATGATGAAACAAAGAATATTTAACAGTCTTGGTCTCTAAACCCTTTTTCTTGAAAATGCCCCAAATCAGTTCAGAAGGGCAAATTTTAAGGAGAAAAGCTAATTTTCCTGTACATCAATAAATTCAAGAGAAATAAGATATGTATGGATGGAGATCATAGTAACAAACTTGAAAATGGACATTTGGAGAGAAAACAATTCAAAATGCAATCAGTGGAAACTCTTTGACTTAGCTTACCAAAGAATGTATATAGATTTATTTTAGTAATGTGTCAAGTTCAAACAGCTAGGAAGAAACAAGATGAGTGTTGAAACTTGAATGAACACAGGGCTATTGATTTCAGTCGAATAAGATAAAAAATAAAAAGGCTTCACTAAAGATATACAGTATTTATGCAGATACCAGCAAAGGAAACACTTTTACGCCCATCTCCTTACAAAGGAAAAGGTGGAAACTAAGAAAATAATTTCCAAGCCAGGAATCATTTAATGCATGACATTGAAAGCTGACTTTAACACCAGCATTGTTTTTTGTTTTTGTTTTCGTTTTTTTTTTTTAATTTGTGCTTCAGGGTTACATCTCAAAATCCTTCCCTTTCCCTTTGATAGTCCTTTTAGGTATCAGTCCTCAAAGCTTTTCTTAAGGTGAGAGTCCTGTGGTCCAACTTGTGCACGTTTTATTATAAGAACTCTTTTTGCCTTCCCTTTGAGAAGGTCATGGCTGTTTTTCATAAAGAAACATTGATAATTTGTTCCTAGAATTACAAAGCATTTTCTGGCACTGCAAAGAAGGGCGACTCATTTTGTTAGAGTGCGACGTGCTTACATTGATTTAAATTCCCAGCGTTCTGTTCAAGTCTGACCTCTGTCCAATGTGGCCTTTATTTCTCTCATCTAAGGGGTTCCTGCAGGGGTCTGGAATGCTGCTACTGAGAGAGCGTGTCCGCGGCATTTCTTAGCAAAACACGGCCAGAGATACAGAAAATAAACAGCTTTGAAAAATAGCTGAGTTGAAGTGCTTCCAGATTCAACTCCAAATAGCTAAACTCCCTTAAAGCCTGTTAAATATTATAAAAATCAGGTCATTAACGTCGTTCAGCTTGCAGATTGCAACGTGACTTAGAAGCAGAAGGCAAGTTTTACAGCAGTGCTAGTGGTCCATAGGACCATCTCCTAACGACCTTCAGGGTGGGAAGAGGAAGGAGGCTGAGAACTCAGAACTGAGGAGCTCTCAGGGGGATATGATAGCTAATTTGGGTTGCCAAGGACTGATAAAGAGCTCAGCACCTAATTAAAACTGCTTTGCAAACAGCTCCCCAAGCAAAATAAATGTCTCTATTTGGAATCAGTGATCGCTCTCTGAGGAGTCATCATAAGTCAGAAATGATAACTGGGCCTTTTGGAAAATCTTCACCCTAAAAGATGGTAAGCCAGAGTGATGAAAATCACAACTTCTAACATTCTGGAACTAGGTCACATTGGTCTTATCTGCACAAGCATATCTCGCTCGACTATCAGGCTAGGAATAAATAAAGCCTGGAAAAGGCTCATGCTCTTGGGAGAAAGTGATCAGCCTTTTGCACAGTGGATTAGAGCAATTCGTCCATGAAATGCACGTCTGAGCAATAACAGTACTCCATCAATACAGGCCACTCTGAGGGAGCTTCCAAGGCCCTAGGCACCAACAGGGAGAACATTCTCTGCCTCTCTACAGACATGTGGGTGTGAACTTTTAACCACCACTAGGGAGTATAAGGAATATCTCATTACTTTACTACCTTTAAATCATTTTCAGACATCCAGCTGTAAGATCCCATGCAGCCTGAATGGCAAGGAATTAATGCTCCATCATTATTTACTCTCTCATGAGTTTACCTGACTCCAAGTGATGCAAAAGTCCCGAGTTTTGTTTACAGAACAAAGAATCCAGAGAAGGCCCCACTGGTTACAGCTGAGATGCCTAGTGGTATCCTGCTGATTCCACTACTTGAGGGCCACCCCGGGCACCCAACACTCAGCAGAGAGTCTTTGTGTGGACCTGGGTGGACAAGCCTCCCCGGGTCACACAGGGCACCTCCCCTGAGAACTTCCAAGTGTGCATATGCCTTTTCCTTATCTTTCCCCGTCTGGGGCTTCCTCTGCCCTCTGCGCCCCCTCTCTCCTCAGAGACAGAGTCAACTCTAAACAGACAGCCTTCCAAGGAAAGAAAGAATTGTCTTCTAGTGTTCTCAGTTTGGACTCCCAAAGGATAGGGAACACAACGGCACCCATTACCTTTCCCAAAAAAAGAAAGATATCTCTCTCTCTCTCTCCTATCTCTTTCTGTGTGTGTCTCTCTCCCTCTCTCTCACACACACACTTACACATGCACACTTCAGTTAAAAAAAGGTTAACATTAGTTTTATTATTCCATTTAACAAATGAAGAAATTAAGGCTCAGCCATGTTTAATAACTTTCCCTAAGTGACAATGGTGTGTGGCTAGTGAAGGAGATCTCGACCCAGGTCTGTCTAAATCCAAAGCCCATGCTTTTAAAATTTCTTCTGTCAGAAGCAGAAAAAAGTCAGCATTTTAGAGGGTGACTTGTAAGAAAATAATCTTTATTTAATTAAAAAAAAAAAAAAAGAAGAAGAGGGATGCCTGGGTGGCTCATTCGGTTAGGCATCTGCCTTCCTGGGATCCAGTCCCGCATGGGGATCCTTGCTCAGTGGGAAGCCTGCTTCTCCCTCTGCAGGCTGCTCCCCCTGCTTGTGTGCACACTCTCTCTCTCTGTCTCTCTCTGACAAATAAATAAACAAAATCTTAAAAAAAAAAAAAAAAGAAATTAGGTGCTTAGGAAAATAGCCTGTTAACAGGCAGATGCTGATGCTGATGGCAAGATAATCTGATTATAAACCACTTTTTGTTTTTTATCCATCAAGATAAAGAGCACACAGTAAGCCAAAGGAGAAAGAAAGGGACCAGAATCTCAATTTATTGACATGTGTTTTATTCATTATTCCTGGGTAGCAAATTACTGGAAACTTAATGGCTTAAGACAACAGACATTGGCATCTCACAGTTTCTGTGGGTCAGAAACCCAGAGGTAACTGGGTGCCTCTTCCTCAGGATCTCTCATGAAGGGGTATAGTCATCTCGAGCCTGAGGCTGAGGATCTGCTTCCTTGTTGACACGCATGCCTGCTGGCCAGACTCAGTTCCTCCTGGGTTGTAGGGCTGAGGGCTTCAGTTGTTCATCATGCCCCATAAGCCTTTCCATAGTGTGGCTCCCAAGCAGACATCTGGCTTCTGTCAAGTGAGTGAGAGAGAGAGAGAGCAAGAGAGAGTAAGAGAAAGACGGGTAGAGAGAGTGAGTGGGATAGGAACCATAGTCTTTTTGTAACCTGTCTTAATCCATTTGGGCTGCTCTAAATAAATACCAGAGACTGCACAGCTTATAAACAGAAATTTATTACTCACAGTTCTGGGCTGGAAGCCTGAGGTCAGGCTGCCAGCATGGTCAGGGGAGGGCTCTCTTCCAGGTTGCAGGCTTCTGTCAAGTCCTCACATGGCAGAAGGGGCTGGGGAACATTCGGGAGTCTCTTTTGATCCCTATCAGAAGGGCTCCATTCTTATGATCTAAGCATCCCCCAAAGATCCCACCTACTCATACTATCATCTTTAGGATTTCAGCACATAAATTTGCGGGGGAGAGGGAGGGACACACACATTTAAACCAAAGCATAACCTAATCTTGGAAGTAACATCCCATTATTTTTACTGTATTTTGTTCTTTAGAAGCAAATCTATAGCCCAACCCACATGCAAGGGGAGGGAAATTACACAAAAGTGTGAACACAGGAGGAGGGAATCATTGGGGCATCGTAGAGGCTGCCTACCACATGCGTCGCTGTGATTGATTGCTGGGCTACCTGAGTTCCCAGCTTAGCTTTATTACCTGCTAGCTATGTGGATCTTCAATAAGTTACTTAACTACTTTGATCCTCACTGTCCTCATTTGCCAAATGGAGTTACTGCTGGTATCTACTGATCTCAAGGAGTCAACATCCATTAAATATGTAACAAACAATCAAAACCTAGACTAATGCCTGGCACAGGGCCAGCATTCAGTGAATTTTAGCTAGCATTATATTACGAATTGTGTAAGATATAAAATAGCTTTTCTAGCTAATAATGTACACTAAAAAGGAGGCGTTTATTTTTAGCTTATGAAATGTAACATAAATGAAGTGGTCCTGAAGGAAGCCAAAGCCACAGCCATTCTTGGAAAAATTGAAAAATATTACCTATGTTGGCACTGAGCATTTTTCTCAACATAGTAGAATTTCAAACTAAACATAATCTAAGGAGAGCTTTATTACTCATCACTCTTAGAGTCTATCTCTTCTCCTGATTTCACAAATATATTACTGCCCAAATGGGACTATTTACTGCCCACTGAGGAATGGGATAGGCTCGCTTGGTTACTGCTGCTGTGTCAATCGACCTCAGGTCTGAAACCTTCCTCCCCCTTCCTTCGTTGCAGCCCCCACCCGCCCTACACACAGCCCACCCAGGGACATGTAAACAGACCCACAGGCAACTCACACCTCTGTGACATATACTCACACCCAATTCTTAGATGTAAACATTAGCTACATTCAAAACTAACCGGACTCTCACAGAAACGCTTGCCAATAAATATGTTCAATTAGTGAGATTTTTCCTAAAACTCCTCCTCTCTCCCCCAACTTGGTAAATGGCATGCACCATCTCCATGCACACAGACACCCAAACCAAATTGGGAAGCGGCCCTGGTCCTCTGTCTCTGAGTTTCCCCGTCTCATCTTCTCATCGCCCTTGTCTCTCTAGCTCTCCTCGGTCATTTCTACCCCAAATGCAGCTGCCTTAATTTAAGCCCTCGTCAATGCCCCAAAGCCAAGCTGGCTTCCTGTCAGAAATGAAAATTGTCCTCTACCCCCAGCTCCTCATCCCACTTTGCCACCTGGGCTCAGCAATTCACCATGGATAAATATCTCCATAACTCACAAGGTTCTTCATGAAAATTGTGGGCAGCCCTCATCTCTGTTGGGTCAGATCTAGTTCCTGGAGCCAAGCTGGACCCAAGACCATGCAGCTCTCCCCATCTCTCTTTTCTGTGTCTTTCTCTTTCCTAAGATGTGCCCAAAACTTCCCTCTTGAAGGAGGCTTTCTAATTGCTTTGTGCAAAGATATTCCTGGTGGCTGAGTGAGGGAAGGATCAGCCAGCCATTCATTGTCTTACCATTTGCAGCTGACCTATGAATTCCGGTTTAGATTCAGCCGGAACAGCTACAGGCAAAGAAGCATCTTACTCTGCAAGGGTAACACCCTGAGAAGATATCAAAACGCTGTTGTCCATTTAACATGGAGAATAACTGATAGTAAAGTCCTTACACTTGGGGACTTGAGATAGGTTTTATAGGAGTAAGGGATCCATACACCCCAAAGTCAGGTAGCAGTGTTCAAAGAAGGCATTGACAGATTGGGCCTGAGTGAGAGGTTCTGGGCTGCCAAGAAGTAACCTGAGGCCTCGGGCTGCTTGATTCCAATGATTTCTGGAATTGTGAGGAAAATGATGGTGTTCTCTGGTAGCGCACAGAGCAGAACCTCCAGAGCCAGGCTCCGTAACAGGGTCACAATCTCACAACCCTTACCCAGTCTGATCTCAGGGCAGGTCCCACTTTCCTGTCCACTTCCCTAACACTGCCTTGTATCTGCCATGAATGGATTATTTTGCCTTCAGCTCAAGCCATCAGATACCACAGGATCTTCCTGAGAGTTGGACCAGAGCAGGTGAAGACAAAGGAACGACTTTCACTCTCATAGAATGCAGTCAGATATATTTGTAGAAGTCAGGCAACCCAATCTTTTTGCCAGTTGTAAAAACCTTGAATGTTATTTATAACAGGAATCTCATGTTTGTTGCTTTTTCAGCATCCTTTTATCTTCTGTTAGCTACTCCCTGGCCTTATTATGGGGAATCAGCCCTCCCACAATTTCATTTTATGTGGTTCCAGGAAGGCCGATTCTGCTTTAGGTTTTAGTGAACTGAGAGTTGTAGCAACTGAGAGTATCTCATCTCTGTGCCTCAGTGATTGGCTTAAGGTGGACATGTGGCCTCAGCCAAGCCAAGCATAGTTAATCCCAGGACTATTGCTGGAATTTTTAGGAAATAGCAACTCTCTTTCTTCTAAGGTTGCTAATCAGGCAGGATATAATCCTGAAACTTCTGGAGTCCACGCTGCTTCCTCTTGGAGACAGCCTGCCTTAGAATGAGGCCAAGATAGAGACAAGCAGAGGTTGCGGTTGAACAAATAATGTTCCCATGGACATTATTTAATAATTACCTGGATTCAGCCATGCTATCACATTTCAGTTAAATAAACCAGGATATTCCTCTTTGGGCCTAAGGCAATTGATGTTGAGCTTCTGTTCCATACAACCCAAAACAACCCATCCACCTTCTACAGTTTCACTGCTGGGAGGTTATTAGCCCTCACTTTGATTATTCCAGATAGACAAACCTTCATTTTCTGCCAGGGCTCTGGATCTGGGGCTCTGATTCTTAGTTCTTTCTTGTATTGAGCAAAACCTGCTATCTTTAACTTATTTGTACTACTAATGTTCCCTGAACTTGTTCATTTAATTCCACATTTAGTCAAAGAATAGCAAGTACAAGAGTCCTGAGGTCGGTTTAAATTTTTTTGTGTTGGACCCTAGTGAATGAAGGGCATAGTGGGATACATGATATCAAATGGGATTAAGGCAGACCTGAGAAAATTGGATTTCCTGGTAGGAACAATGAGAAGCCACGTAACATGGGGCAACGATGTAATTTGACTTACAATGTTTCAAAGATCCCACATTCTCTCCAAGGAAGTCCTGGAGGACACCACATCTCTATGCCTCCTGACAGTCCTTCAGGAAGTTGAAGTCTCTGGTGTTCGCCCTAAGTTTCTTCTTTTCTAGCACAAGTATCTCCAGCTTCTTCAACTGTATTTCATGCCACAGGGTTCCCAGGCTTCACAACAGCATGGTATCTTTCCTAGACTCATTCCAGTCTGTCAGTGTGCCTCCGAAAATACAGTGCTCAGACTGACTATGGTAACAGCAGATACTGCACGAGCCATGAATCCCATTATGGGATCATTATTTTCTCTCTCTTATCCCTTTACCCCTACTGGTGCAGCTTAACCTTGCGGTCCCATTTTAGGTTATCATGTCACACTATTAACTCTTTTTTAAAAAATTTATTTTTATTGATATATAACATATATATCAGCAACCTCTACCTCTGGCAACGGCCAATCTGTTCTCAGTATCTATGAATTCAGTTCTTTTAAATTTGACATATAAGTATTTGTCTTTCTTTGTCTCACTTATTTCACTTAGCTTGTGTGTGTGTGTGTGTTTGAAAAATCAAAATGAGGTTTAAATAACATGTTACTCATAGTTGGGCATAAAAACATGGCTAATTTAAACAGATCAATAGCGGTTAAAAGATGTTTTTGGAAAGTTACCAAATGGTCCCTGGATATTTGTTTCCAATAATAATGAGATCATTAAAATTATCTACTTCATCCTTCAGTGTTTATGCTCAACTGCTGCAGTAAAGAGCATGTTAATATTTTTAGAATTCTCAGTAAGTGACAATGGACTCTGATTTCTCTGGTGGGAAGCCAGGTTGCTCCACCAACATGGTACAGCCCACCTGGTAAAAGGTGCCCTGACTACAGATGAAGCTCCTAGTGAGAAGCTTCTTCATAACACCCTTGCAACCTAATTTTACAGTGTAACATTGAATTCCACACCTGGCTGGTGAAGATCAAAGGTTGTCCTTATAAAAGCAGTAATAAGTTATTCTGACCAAATTTTCAGGGAACTTCAGAGGCAATTATGTTCCCTATCCCAGGACTACTGTTAGCTCAAATGCAAGTTAAAAAATATATATGTATATATTTAACTTTTATAAATATATATTAACTTTATATATATAATAAGTAATAATAATAAATTTTATATATATCATCTTTCCTCTTAGCAGACACAAACCCACACTAGGTTTCCTGGCTTAACAGGAGGATCATGGGCTGGATGACTTCAGCTTTTTTCATCCTTTATTAGTTATCTATTGCCAGAATAACACTGTGTAACAAATCATTTGACAACTTAGTGGCTTAAATAATGACCACTGATTATTTCTCATGAATCTATGAGTTTTCTGGCCACTTATGCTCATATGGGCTTTCCATTCATCTGTAGTCAGCACTGGATTAGGAGGGCTGGCTAGTCTAGAACCTTGGCTGGATCAACTTGTCTCTGCTCCATATGGTCTCTCAACCTCCAGTAGACCACCCTGGGCTTATTCTTATGACAGAAGCAGGCATCCAATAGAGCAGAAGCTACAAATCCTCCTTGAGGTCTATGCTTGAAAACAGCACACTATTCCTTCTCCCACATTGGATTAACCAAAGCAAGTTACAAAGACCACCCAGATTCAGGGGGTGGGGAATAGACTTCAACTCTTGATGAGAGAAGATTCAGACTCATATCACAAGGGGTATGGTTGTGAGGTGGAGAGTTGGGGCCACTGTTGTAATCAATCTACCCCATACCTCTTCAGTGAGGCACCTGCTACACTTTATAAAACTTTAATTCGTTAGACAGCTAGGTAAAATAACAGTGACACTTTATTTGCCTTAACTAATTAAAAAATATTTTGAGAATAAATAGTATATGCCCTGGGATTACAATGGTGAGCAAAAATAGATATGATCCTTGTTTTCAGAGAGCCTACAGTGCTATTCCCCCATTACCATTTTGGTAGTATACATGTAAGCACTGTATTTTCACTTCAGATTTCAAGAGGTCATATATAAAATCTGATTACCTCTTTCAAAACTATGAGCATAAGAATTACCAGAAGTTTCATGACTAGGAAAGATCACGTATCAGTTCCAGGTGATTCAAATTTGAAATAAGGTTGAGTCATGTTAAAAGTCAATATTTGATCCATGGTCACTCTCTTTCCCAGCATCAGCAGCTGTCTCAATCTGAGTCCTTAATCCTTCTTAATTTGGCCACTGCCTCCAGTCTGCAGATTTCAAAAATCATGGTATCCGACTCAAATCTATTATTAAAATCTATTTTAAAGCATCACAAAAGGCACTTGCTCCAGAATTAGAAACAGCTTTAACAAAATCATTGAATTCTAAAGTTCAAAGTCTCCTTAGAAATCACGTGATCCGAGGTCTTTATTTTACAGACGTAGAAGCCAATGTGCAGAGACGCAGAAATATGCCCAAATTCACTTATGCAGGCAGCACTGGAAGCCAGAACCAGACCTTAGGTCTCCTCTCTTCCATCCCAGAGTTCTGCTCACCATCACACAGGCCTCCTTTCTTCAGCTCTGACTGTATGCTTGAGGGCTTCATTTCCCAGAGGCCTGCCATTCATCATGAATTGGTGGGGAGGAGAGGAAAGTAATCGTAAAGGTTGTTGCAATGTTCACCAAGACAAGTGTTTTGAAACAGGGGCTTGGTAGAGGAGGTCGAGGAAGCTGTACATATACCAAATAAGGTTGGGAGTTAGAAGTGACAGAATTCCTGGAGTGAGGAGAAGAGAAGAAACAAGGATGACAATGGGGTTTCTGACATGAATGATGAGGTGGTTGGTAACACCATTCACAGAGCTCAGCTATTGGGGTGGAGATCAAGAAATTGGTTTTGCCCACAATTTTGTACCACCTTCCAAATGCCCAGTTGAGACTCTCCTTTGGACAGTTGTAGATACAGTTTTGGGGTTTGGGATGGAAACATGCAATGAGTATGTTGGCTCACTCTTTCAACAAATAAGATGCAAACCTCTACAATGTCCTGAGCATTGTGCTGTGTGCAGAGAACACAGTGAAAAGCAAGATCAGTTGGTACCTGCTGTCATGGAGTTTCCACAATCACAGGACAGTGTGATCCCATGAGCATTCCTGGTTGCATTATCCCTTGTAGATGTCAAAGGCACAGCCACGGTATACTGTGATCTGCCCCAAAGGCCACACTATTCCCTGTAGATGTCAAAAGAACAGACTCCACAGTACTCAGTGATTTCCACCAAATTAAGCTTGCTGGGAAATGGTGGAACAAGAGCCCTAATCTGCTTTTCAGTGGCTCATTTGATCTCAACCTCTGCTCCTCGTTTCTCACCTCCTGCAAGATCTGGAGTGGAGCTTCTTTATTATTGTAAGACAAGTGGCTCTTACTTCTTTCTGAGTCCCTTTTGACAGGTACTGAAAACATATTTCAAGGATTTAAACATGGATTTTCTCCTTTCCTCCTGCCTGTGCTGGCCACAGAGCATTCCCCTTGGCACGGCCAGGGCCTGTAGTGCTGGAATGAATGAGGCCTGTGACTCTGGACTCTTCTCTTTTTGACCCTCTTTCCTCTCTTGCTTGAAGTAAAATATCTTTGACCATAATATACCAATCATTCCTCCAGCTACAGGGGTTACAGAGTAGGCTGCCCCAAAGAGCATCTCAGAGTTCTGGGAGAGTAAGCCAAGCATTTATGTCATAAAGTGTTATTTAGGCAAAATTAGAAATTTATGGCAAAACATGGATTGTCTGCCAGTCATCATCAGTTATATCATCATAACAAGTTCTATTTATTGAATGCTTCCTGTGTGCTAGACACTGTAGTAAGATGAAGCTATATGTAAAATATTTTATTTAATCCTTACAATTCCCTTATTTGACAGATCAAGGAAATGAAGCTTAAAGAGGTCAAATACCACAAGGCACCAGTGCTTATCAGAACTGGAATGCAAATCTGTCCATTCCCTCCAAAGCGTGCTCTTAACCACCAAACTAAACTAAATTCCCGTGCATTCAACAGTTTCTCCAAATGTGATTTCAAAGTCTGCTGTGCTCTTCTCGGAGCACCGTGTAAACTGTTCATCGCAAGGCCTTCCTCTTTGATTTGTTTGAATGGTGCATGTGGACTGTCTTTCACACGTACCCCGCCCCCCAACCCCACACACAAGCAATCCAAAGGGACTTGGTGCCAGATAGAACAAAGAATTCAAGACTATTTTATTTTAATTACAACATAATTTGGGGGTGCCTGGGTGGCTCATTCGGTTAAGCATCCAACTCCTGATTTTGGCTCAGGTCATGATCTCAGGGTCCTGGGATCAAACCCCTCACTGGGCTACGTGCTCAGTGGGGAGTCTGCTTGAGGTTCTTTCTCTCCCTCTCCCTCTGCCCCTCCCCGCCACTTGCTCTCTCTCCCTCTCTCAATTAAATAAATCTTTAAAAAATAAATACATAAATTACAAGCTAATTTAATAATAATCAGTGTCACGTCTCACGTGAGGAAACAAGAAGTTGATCCACAACCTTAAAATTTTAAATGATGCAAGGATGTCAAGTGATATCTCTTTCACAAACAAGGGACACAAAGGGAAAAGAAAAGGTGGGCAAAGTGTGGGGAAAATGACCTACAACATTTGTTGTAATTAAATGAAAGTTAGATTGGTTTCAGCATACAATAAGAAATGAGCCAACCAGAATGACTCAGTTGGGGAAATCTATTGGATTTCAATTTATGTAAATTTTGAGTGAGAGACAAATACCAAAAAGGTGACTTTTTTTAGCGCTGAGAAAAATAAGTGTAAATTTATTTATAATTTTGTTAGCTTTTGTTTTCAAACTTGCTCAGTCCTAAAATTTCAACCCCAAGGCATACCCACCATGTATTCTCTTTAGAGAAAGACGGCATGTAAAGACAACAAATAGAATCTTCAGTGTTTTGCAAAGTTGAATGCCTCAGGTTTTCAACAAAACGTACAGAAATAGCAGTTTGGGTTTGAGTAGGTTTTCCCTTATACCACGATCAGCCACTAGATGGCGAAATACAACATGAAATGGAGGCTGCGGACACTAAAGTCTGGAAGTGGAAGTCGAGAAGTTCTAGCTAGCGAAAACGTCTAACGGCACTATATTCATAAAGAGGTATAATGTAGTCATTCTTAAGGTGTGCACATCACTTCTAATTAAAAACACTTAGTAATTCATTCAAATTCTTGCCTAGAAGTCCTAAGGCTAGACCAGTTGCCTGCAAGGGTGTTTCCCTGCACCCGCATTTTGGCCAGGCTCCCTCTCAGAGCCTCCTTGCTGAGTATTTCTCAGCGCCAACCACCGCTTTGCCTGGGTCCTAATTATAATTACCTTCTGTCACATTCTCCATCAGTCTTCTTGGTCTCCCTTCACCATCCTTCACCATTCAACCTTGCATATTTGCTGGGACTGAGTTCAGTCCCCGTCACCCTTTTTGACCTTTTTGACTTTTTGAGCCTCATGAACCCATTTCTCAATAGCCCACCTAGTGGGATGCTCTATTTCAGGTCCTAGCCTGAACCCAAATGAGCCCCAAGATGCAAGATGAATCTTTCTCAAAAATGGGTCACATAAATATTTCAGAAAGGCTGATGGAGAGGAAGAAAGAGATGAAACTCAGACGAGTTAAATAGCTTATTCAAGTTTCTTACCAATAATTGCTAAGGGGCATCTGGGTGGTGCAGTCTTTTAAGCCTCAGACTCTTGGTTTCAGCTCAGGTCGGAATCTCAGGGTTGTGAAATCGAGCCCTGTGTTGGACTCCGTGCTCAGTGAGGAGTCTGCTTAAGACTTTCTCTCCCTCTGCCCTTCCCCCCCCCACACTCTCTCTCTCTCTCTTTTAAATAAACAAATCCTTTAAAAATAATAATAATTGCTAAAAATAGAATCAGATGCTTCTGACACCTGATTGGGCACTCCATTTGGTCAATAGTATCTTTCTTTGATCATTAAATGAAAGAAGAGAATAGCAATTTGGGGGGAGCGGGGAAGAAAAGCCTGCCAAGTAGACTTGATAATCTTTTCCAAGTGCTATCAGTGAAACCATTTTTTAAATAGAAGAAAAGTTATCTGGTAGCTTCTCCACTGTTCTGGACTTAATACTTTTTTATAATACTCTATACCCTAAAATTGAATCATGTTACTAGACTCTCTTGCTGGAGATTAACAAAGCAAAAGTTAGCCTGAAATTTCCCAAAGTAAGTGATCATTCTGAGAAACCTCCTGTGCAATCCATACCAGTTGTCATTTTATACGTAGATACCTTACAAAATGTTGAAACAGCCAGGCAATAAGCTTCATGAAATCCTCCTTAACCAAATGTACCTAACTTCAACCAACCTCATTTCCTTTGTGCCTGGTACATAACAGATGCTCTATTTGCCCACGAAGGAAGAGAGGAAGGAAAGTAAAAGATGGACAGGAGTAAGAAGGGTGAGGCAGAAAAAGATGATTGGATCTATTGGGAAGCTATAAACAATGCTCTAAAATCACCAAGAAGCATATTTTCTTTGTGCAATTGAGATGAAGAAATGTCAGCTCTCTTCTCATATAAATGCTTTACGCTTGGCCCTTATAAAAACAAAAACAAAAACAAAAACAAAAACAAAAAACAAACAAAAAACTATTCCCTAATCATCTCTTTTCTAGACTAAACCCAGCTCCTAAAACATTCCCTCAGGACTTTCATTAATTGTTTTGGGGTCTATCTATACTAATTCTGATTTCTTTCTTAAAATTAAAGTTATTTGGATTATATTTCATTGCTTTTCATTATCCTCTTAAATGTTATTCTTATTTGAGGAGCTATTTATACAGTTAAAAGAGAAACCAGATGACATTTCTATGTTTTTAAGGAGAAAACATATAGTGAAGCCCATGGAAAAAGGTAGCTTTGTCTAAACAACCACTTTTTTACATATAAACCAATTTTATAAAGAACTTTGCTTTTTTAAAGAATAAATTATTGCATCCAGATTTCTCAATCCCCCAACACACACGCACACGCACACTCCCTATGCTATGAAAAAATAGTCAAATATAATACCTTTCCCATGTAATAATATTTAATGAAATAAACTATTGAAAGATTTCTTTACCCTGAATTCATGGACCTGAATTCAAAGAACCTATTAAAGCCTAGGAAAACTCAGAAAACCTGTGGGCAAATATTGTTGGGAACATGCAGATAAATTTTCCAGCTTATGGACTTGCCTATCTCTAAATCAAACTGTTACCTATGAACCTCCCTCATCAGAATCACCTTACAGAAGGTACTTCAACAGTACTTCTCACAAGTGCTGATTCTTGGTCTCCTTTCCAGCCCTACAGAATTAGAATCTTTAGAGGCAGGATCCAGAATTGGCATACTCCCCAGATGATTCTTATGAATATTTCAGTTTCAAGAAACACTTCTATTAAGCTTTGGTCTTTTCACTTGGTGCAGCAATTTCTTTTCTTTCTTTTTTTTTGTGTAGAAGTACGGAGATTTTTTTTTTTTCAGTTGGTATTTGAACAGTAATTGTAAAAACGTAAGAGGTATGCTTCCTACCCAGCAAACACCCTGGATCTAGTTAGCAACCTGATTATTGTGGACAGAGAATTTAACTGTGTTACCATAGATCTATAAGGTGCTTTGATCTCCCAGAGACTAGATTTATTTTTGGATGTTGATGTAAGGCAAATTCCACCTTCTCTTTTATAATTCACTTACTTGGCCAAGTTTGTACCTCACATTGCAGTGAGTTTGATCTCTTCCCTGTAGTGAATTAGAATGTAAGACATTGTCTTTTTAATAAGGAGATGGGAATACTTATTTTTGGTTGGCCACCATCAGCCAGTGAGTTGAAAGGAAGGAAAACTAAAGCTGAGATTTGATTACTGAAAGTCAGTGGTTGAGTCTGCGAAATGGGATCCCAAGAAGTGGGACTGTGATCCTGGTATTGGTATTCTTCCGGTTTCCACCACTCAGTTCACCTCAAGTTTATTGGCTTTAAAGGTGACCTGTTGAGGGTATGTGATAGCTTAGAATTTATGGGATGGCTGTCATGAGATAGTTTAGAATGTTGTCCCTGTTTATGCTAGAATCTCTCAATAAAGTTATTCTCTAAGTTAAATTTGCTTTACCATCTTTTTTTTTTTGCTTTACCACTTTTTAATATATTTTCTCATAAAATGAATATATTTTGAAAGCTCTATGGCTATGACTTACTAGGTGTTTCTCTGATAGTTTTCCTCTGATTTTGCTGACTTTCATTTTGTATTCTGTAAAAGGTGATTCATTGGTTTTTGTATGGGTCTATATTTTATCAAAAACTTGCAGATCCATATGATTCTCAGAACCACTCAAAATATGGCAGCAAATGTACTGCCTATATCTTAATTTTTTTAAAAAAATTAATAAATGTCATAATCATCCATATGAATTTTATCATTAGTAAAATATTAACAAGAATGTTTGGGAATTGACTTTGGCATAAACTTAAATTAACATGGGGCGCCTGGGTGGCTCAGTTGGTTAAGCAACTGCCTTCGGCTCCGGTCATGATCCTGGGGTCCCGGGATCGAGTCCCACATCGGGCTCCCTGCTCGGCAGGGAGTCTGCTTCTCCCTCTGACCCTCCTTCCTCTCATGCTCTCTGTCTCTCATTCTCTCTCTCTCAAATAAATAAATAAAATCTTTAAAAAAAAAAAAACTTAAATTAACATGGAAAATATGTTTTATCTTGTGTTAATGCAGGATGAGAGAGAAACTTATTGATGACAATTTCTCCAAACTGCTTGACTCAAATTTCTTTTCATTCAGTGTGCTATAGGAACAAAGCTTCAGGCTTCCCAGGCTTATGATATTCTCTCTGTCATTTACAAAGCCCATTGGGCAAATTTGATTGCAGGTAGGGTCTGTGTCTCAGTGCACCCCACACTGCCCCATTTTATACCTGTAGCTCCAGCACCCCGAGAGAATTCATAGTGAACAATAAATTACATGATCAATCTAATTATGTGTCCTGGGCCACAATTTGCTCAATTATAACATGAGAGAATTTGACTACATGCCTTAATGACAACTTCCAACCCTATAACTCTACAGAAGAAATCTATGTTTATTCATGTCATCTTATTTAATATCTATACTACTTGTCTCGTAGGAGTATTACACTGTCGATGAAGAAGATAGAGGAAGTTAGGCTAACTAGGTATAAGGGTCACTCATTCACAAAGAGGTTGTAGGGTAGAAATACCATTTCAGGTTGATTGCTTGGAAACTGGAACCTATTTTCCCCTATAAACAATTTTATAAATTATTATTAAATGACAAAGTGAATTCAAAATGTTTGTAGGGGGCTACCCCAATAAAAACGTAAAGTGGTTATAGTAAAGCCAGCCTCCAGAGAAGGGCTATGGACGGATAGCTGTAAAGCAACTGCAAGCCAATCCCAGGTGAGGGTCACAAAAAATGGACAAAGTCTTAAAAGTCTCTGATGCGGGAAGAGCCCTTTGATTTCTTGACAGGATAATGACACAGCATGAGCTAATTTCCCCTGGGAATGATAACCAGATGCGTTTCAGAGTGTTGGTCCTAAACCCCTTGTGAGATGTGATTGATACGTTTATTCCAAACGCCAAAGAAGATAACGAAGTGGGGGGGACTTCCAGCCCTCCCTCAAACCCCCCACCCCCACCTCCACCTCCTCCCTAGTTGGCCCAATCACAGCTTGCCTTAGTTTGAACATTTGTATTTCTCCACGAGGGGATCTCAAAAAAGAGAAGATAAAGAAACACCTTCAAAAGTAGTCCCTTCTATCCAAGCTCTACTGTGGGGAAGAACCTTGATTTTGACCCGAACCTCTTCACTTGGCCAAAAGGACCTGGAAGTTTTATTAGTGAATGGTCTTTGTTGCTTTTTCTAGTAAGTGGAGCTCCTCCTCTTTCCTCCCCTCAAGGGTTTCCTCCAATAAGAATAAAGCACAATGACCCACAGGAAGTTTCACTCTCTTCAGGGAGCCATTCCCCCTTATTTTAATTTCAGAATATTTATAAACCTGATGTTTTAAATCAGGGGATGTTTGGATTATGCTAGTTCTAAAATATAGCAAGGAGATTATTCTCATGATGGTGGTGGCTATATTGGTTTCTCTGTGTGTTCACTTGACAGATCTCTGCTATGCATTTTTCTTGCGATTTGCCTCACTTCTAGGAAAATTAAAATTTGAATGTGGAGATTCTGGTTGCGTGTTTCAGATCCCTTGAATGCTTTATTTAATCAATCAAACTTTTACCAAACCAATTAATCAAAGTTATAAATTGAAAGGTGAAGTTCCTGACACATGCTTCATCACGTTGCAGATCAATGTCCCTCTTTCCTCTCTCCTGCCACCAGCAGTATCTTCATCCAGGAACACGTTCCAGGAATGTGGAATTAGCTGACCTGAGGGGTGGGCAGATCCAAAATTTTGTCTTTTTGAACAATTCCAGTACCTAGAGCAGTCCTGGAAGAAGGACTAATTAATGATTTCTTTTCCTCAGTGAATTTTGCTGTGCATGTTTCTCCATAATGATTAAGACAATGTACAGTGTCTGCTACTCAGACCTATAAGATGAATTTAATTAAAGCAAGAAAACAAACAAAAATAAAATTCTCTTTAAGCTCCCAGGAGAGAAAAAAAACATGCCAGTTTGATTTGGAAGTACTTAGTACATTTGAGAATGTAAACACCTCTTTCTATTATGATATCCCTATTTAAAATAACTATTTTATCTGGAAACAAATTGTCTCTGGCTCTAATTTGAGTCAGGAATTATAGTGAGATGTCATTCAACTAACTAGTTGAGTTAGGTAGGATATTGGCCTATCAAGTAGGATACTGGCCTTTTATTAAAATTATTTTTCATACTAATATTTCCACTTGAACATCCCACCTCCAAATGGGATCTCTTCTGTTCTTCCTGTGCACTCCTGACACCTCAAAAACTGTTCCTTCCACTGTTCCTTATTTTAATCGAAGACCCTACCTTCAACACAGCTGTTCAGTCAAGAAACTGTAGACACCTTCAATCTTTCCATCTTAATTAGAAAAGCTGGTGAGTAAAAGAACAATGCTTCTTATTTACCACCATGAACAAGGCATTGTGGATAAATGTTTAAGTAATTTTGTGATTATCCACCTGCATTTTCTTAGCAAAGACACCTAACCTTTCTAAACGCCAGTTTCTTCATCAATAAATTCATAGATGGATAGACAGAATTCTGAGATTCTCTAATACAGTGTTGCAACTGCACTCACACAAAGCCTTCTCAACAAAAAGTTGATAATCAGTTAGTTGCCAACACTTCTTACATGTAGTTTTCCTATAGGTTGATTTCCTATTCCATATGTTTTCCAAAGTGTCCTGTATTTGATTCTATTATAGCATTTACCATTCTCAAGTATGACTTTCTGTTTGTTATCTACCCTTCAAGTAGATGCTGAGATTTTAGAGAATTAAAATTCACACATACAGACTATGGCCTTTATCACTTTATCTCCCCTTCCTAGCACAGCAGTTATCACATAGACTGTCCCAAATAGATTTAAAAACATTTGAATCCCTCCATTCACACTGGCCACCCTAATCTAGGCTACCTCCGCTCCTCAGGATGCCTGAGAAAAACTCTTTAGCTGTCTGCCCTCCACCTCCGTGCCTCCCTCTATCCCACAGAGCAGTCAGAGTGATCTGCCTACAACTCTTTCCTAGTTTCCCATTGCGTTTTTAAAAGGCTCTGAAGTCCAGGGCGCCCGGGTGGCTCAGTTGGTTGAGCGACTGCCTTCGGCTCAGGTCATGGTCCTGGAGTCCCGGGATCGAGTCCCGCATCGGGCTCCCTGCTCAGCAGGGAGTCTGCTTCTCCCTCTGACCCTCCTCCCTCTCATGCTCTCTGTATCTCATTCTCTCTGTCTCAAATAAATAAAATCTTTAAAAAAAAAAAAAAATAGTGTTGCTATGGGGCGCCTGGGTGGCTCAGTCGATAAGCGTCTGCCTTCAGCTCAGGTCATGATCCCAGGGTGCTGGAATCGAGTCCCGCATCGGGCTCCCTGCTCGGCGGGGAGTCTGCTTCTCCCTCTGACCCTCCCCCCTCTCATGCTCTCTGTCTCTCATTCTCTCTCTCTCAAATAAATAAATAAAATCTTTAAAAAAAAAAAGATAGATTTAGGGGCACCTGGGTGGCTCAGTTGGTTGGGCGACTGCCTTCGGCTCAGGTCGTGATCCTGGAGTCCCGGGATCGAGTCCCGCATCGGGCTCCCCGCTCGGCGGGGAGTCTGCTTCTCCCTCTGACCCTCTTCCCTCTCATGCTCCCTCTCATTCTCTCTCTCAAATAAATAAATAAAATCTTAAAAAAAAAAAAGGCTCTGAAGTCCTCCTCATAGCGTTACACCTGCCACTGCCTACCTGTGCGGTCTCAGCTGATGCCGCCCTTTGCCTTCACGCCTCTGCTCCAAACACACCAGGCTCTTCTCGGGTCCTCCTCTCTGTCTCAGAACCTTTGGTTATGCTGCCCTATCTGCTTAGAATCCATGGGAGTTCTCTCCCAGAAAAAGATACACAGATCTTCCTGGCTTATGGTGGGGTTATGTCCCAAGAAACCCATCATAAGCGGGAAATAGTGTTAAGTCGAAAATTCATTTAATACACCTAATCTACTGAACGTTCTAGCTTCGCCTAGCCTGCCTTGAATGTGCTCAGAGCATTTACATAAGCCGACAGTTGGGCAAAATCACTGAACACGAAGCCTATTTTATGATAAGGTGTTAGATATTTCATGTAATTTATTGAATACTGTGCTGAAAGTGAAACACAGAAAGGTCTGGGTACAGAATGGGGCTCAGGGGAGGGGGTGGTTCACCCTTGAGACTGTGCGGCTGACTGGCAACTGGGACTCCCTGCTATGGCCCAGCATCACAAGAGAGGATCACACCCCATCTCTATGGCCCAGGAAAAGATCCAAATCCAAAATTTGAAGTATGGTCTGTATTGAATGCATATCGCTTTCACACCATCATGAAGTCCAAACATCTCAAGTCAAACCATTGTAAGTCTGGGACAGTCTTTATCTTACACCTTGAGTATTATTGCATGAAATCATCTTAACAAGTAGCGCATTGGGGCGCCTGGGTGGCTCAGTCGTTAGGCATCTGCCTTTGGCTCAGGTCATGATCCCGGGGTCCTGGGATTGAGCCCCACGTCGGGGTCCCTGCTCAGCCAGGATCCTGCTTCTCCTTCTCCCACTCCCCCTGCTTGTGTTCCCTCTCTCGCTGTGTCTCTCTCCATCAAATAAATAAATAAAATCTTAAAAAAAAAAAAAGAAGTAGCACATTAACCCTTCTTAAGCTAAAATACTCAGAATTTCTTTTCTAAAAAGGATAAGTTAATGGTATTTTGTACTTCGGGAGTATATTTGCAGTTAGCTAAGGGAAAGATCAAAAATCTTTCAAGTTTGAAGCAAGATTATGGTCCACTTCTACTGAAATGCAACCACTTCTGGGGTAAAATATCATAGTGCTTAAACATTTATTATGCTTTACACTGAGATTAGAATTACCCATGAAGAACACCCAAAGGTTGTCACTTAAGTTAATGCTGTTCTTTTTTAGAAATCATAAAATATCCTTCTTGCCCTTAATCAGCTCACAAGATCATATTCTACTTCTAACAGCAGACTGTATAGCAACATGCAGCCTTGTTCACACCCCATAAAGCAGCATGATATTCATGAGGAAATTTCTCAGTGATTATTTCAAATATTTCCAAGAAGGTAACATCCCAAAGAGAAGAAACAATCATTGTGGCCTGATGCTTTCTAGAGTTGAAGATTTCAAGAACATATAATAGGTTAAAAAGCTTTAATAAGTGCCCTTCCACTGCCAGTAAAATTAGATTTGGGGTTTTTTCCACTTGCTTAGGAAACCTAGAAATAGCATAGGCAATACTGTAAGTTTATTTATACTTAAAATCAAGTCTCCTTTCATGAGACAGAATGCTATCTTTTACCAAGGCATTCTTGAATTGGAGGGAAGTTAGACGAGTTAAAAGCTACTGGAGGCTTCTTTCCAGGTATTTGTCCCTCTGTTTTGTGAGTACTGACGCCAGAGGGATGCTCTCGTAATCACTAAATAATGGGGACTCTCACGTGTGCATAAACAAGGGCCGCGACTCGAACCATCGGAAGCTTCTGAACCCGATGTGAATTGTTCTGAACTCATTGTTTAGAAATGGAAATAGCAAAGACATTGACCCTTGAAGTACCTGGGAAAGAGGCATGCTTCCTATGGGGCGCTCAGAGCCCCTGTGTGCTCTGCCCTGCAAATGCAATCATGTGTGCATAAGGATTAGTTCTCCTGACAACTATCTGGGTTTTGATTTAGGAACTGAATAGGACTCCACCACAAGGAGCCACCGGATCACAGACAGTGTGTTCTTTTAATTTACTTCCATAAACAGGCAAAAATTGAAGGCAGCTGTCAGCAAAAACTAAATTAAAGAGCTGTGTGTCAGAGCCACAGCCGAATCAAGATCAGTTTCTGGGGTGGGGGTGTTGGGAGGTCGGATTTTTAAGCATCCGAAGAAGATATGCTGTTAGGTACAAAGCTAAGACTTTCGCTTTAACTATGGCTTAGGTGTACTGTGCCTTGTTTACTTTTCAAAAATTAAATTTAGACTGAAACTAATATCATTCCTAAAAAACTTTCCTTACTTAAATGATGTACATGATCTCAAAGTGTAATACAATAAATGTGCAAACCGTAACCATCCCTAATATAATTATAGCAAATATAGCCCAGTGTGCTGGGCTTGTGGGCTGTGAATCTCCTTGCTATGGCCCATCCCAAACTCCTAATGCTTCTTTTAATGATTTTAATGATTGCCCTAATTCTGTCCTGGTATTTTTTGCTTCTCCTGTCATCTCACAGTGATCTGGCTTCCGTGCCAGTCTGCTGTGACAAGACATGGTTATGGTGACGGGGGGAGAAATGTAGGCAAAATCCCAAGCCTGGAACTTCTGATAATTCAATAAGCAGTACACACATTTATCATATGTGTTAACATAAGGGCAGACATCTGCGGCTATGTGCAATGCCTTCAAATTTGGTTAACAGAGGTATAAACGTAATTGGGGCCAATACGGCATAGTAGTTAAAAGTACACTGGCTGTGGAGTCAAATCTGGGTCTGATTTGTGACTTGGTCGTTCACTTCTTTGAATATTAATTTTCTCATCTGTAGCATCAGGATACTATTTCATAAGGTTTTTAAAAAATGAAATATAATCATGTATATAATGTGTTTATATAGAGCCAGGAGTGTAGAAGGTGCTCAATAAAACAGTTATCCTCATTGTTTTATTATCAGCTCAATGCAGCAAATAGATTCTTTGGGCCTGTTACGCATCCAGCACTGCGGAATCCACGCAGTGCTCCTGTCTGTCCTGAAGAAGCTTATCACTTAGTTGTTTGTTTTAATTATGGAAATAAGCCTGGAAAAAGTAGGATGTTATTCCATGCGGAAGTGTCTAATGAGCAGGGAGAAAACAAGAGTACAAGAGACCAGAGAAAGAAGAGGCTAGGCTGAGTGGAAACGGTGCAAGTTTTACTGCATGGAAGACACCGGAATTACAACACATCTTGGAGAGTGGGCCCTCCCCACGTGGAGTGATGGAAAGGTGAAGGTGACAGAAATGAGCATGGCCTATTGGAGGAATACGCAGCTTCACCAGAGCAGCATTTGTGCTGGTAGTAAGGGAGGATCAGCTTGCAAGGGGCAGCATTTTCCAAAATGTTTCTAGCAAAGAGTAGTTTAACAGCATAATCAAAGGTCTCTGTCCTCTCTCTCTCTCTCTCTCTCTCACACACACACACACACACACAGAAAAGAGTATTTCTTGGGCAAAAGACTGTGAGATGTTGGCCAAACAAAGTGAAATCCACGTCTTCCTGGTAGAACTTCTGGGAGACTTTAAAATGCTACCATGTACAATAGACATGTAACTGTAGTGTTAAAGGGTAAAGCATTCAGTTGTGCCCTAAGTGTCATAAATCCCATCAGTGATGAAATGCATGGTATGTGCTTCTCTCTTTTCCTTGAAGGAGCTTGTAGTGAGGGAGGAAACATGAGACTCAGAATAGAAGAACAAAGTTAATGGGGCACAGAAATGACCCTTCCGCTATGCAGAGTGAAATCCTGATTTGAATTCGGTGGCCAGGGTTGGAGAGGCCTGGATTGCTCTGCATTCAAAGATGCAAGGACTTTGGAGAAAAGGAAGGTTCGGCGGGGTGGGGCGGGGGGGGAGGGGCGTGGCCTCCTGAGAATGAGGAGCTGGTAGGGATGGGGGTGATGAACAAGCAGCATAACGGTTTTAAGAACGGTTGTTTGAGTTAATTCAATCTGTAAAATTCACCTCTCCTGAAAGTTGAGTGAAATCTGTGCTACACCAAAGCCTCATGCATCAGTTAGCTATATCAATTAACTTCTTTATCAGTCAGGTGCTTGGTTAGCTGGAGGTTGGCTCATCCAGGATGGCTTCAACTGGGATGGCTCATCTCTGCTGCATGTGGTATCTCGTTCTCCAGCTCAGTAGACCAGGCTTATTCATTCACCTGGTATTGTCAAGGCTCTGAGACAGAGCAGAAGCATTCAACATCTCTTGAAGCCTAATCTTGTATGGATACTCTACCACTTCCCAGATTTCTGTTGGCCAGTGCAAGTTACAAGTGCAGCACAAGTTCAAAGGGTGGGGAAATTGTCTCCACTTCTGATGGCAGGACATTTACCAAAAGTGACCTTGAAAATGTGAGCCACTTGTGAAGTCACCAAAGACTTGGAGTGAGCATTAGACTTTCCATAAGTCATAGAATGGGGTACTGAGCCAATATTACCTAGCTCTTCAGGGACACTCTGACACCAACTGAGATGTGGGTATTATGAATATACGAAAAGTTACTATAGGATACGGTGTGCTCCTAGTTGACTTGGCCATGGTAAAATTCTCTTGGTCACTATCTAGAGTCATCTTTTAATTGTGTAAATCTGATCAATCAACCTGCTTAAAATAATTTTTTAAAGTAAATTCTAACCCTCTTACCATGGCCTACGAAGTCCTCCATAATCTTCCCTTTTCCAGTCTCTCCAACTTCCTCACCTCCCTTGCTCACACCAGCTTTCTTTCTGTGCAGCTCCCAGCCTCATTCCCAACTCACTGCCATTCCACCTGGCATTCCTTGAACCCTCTACTACAGATTTTCTTGCAAGACTGTCTCCCTCCTGTGCGCCACTTGGGTTTTAGCTCAAGTGTCCTGTCTCTAGAGAGGCCTTCTTGAAGCCTCCTAACTAAAGTATCACGCCATCTACCTCTCTTGCTCACCTTCCAGCCCATCACCCTGTTTTATGTCCTTCACCGAACATAGCACTATTGGAATTTATCTTTTGTATTCATTTGTTCACATGTCCATCCCCACTCATGTGTTAGCCCCAGCAAGGGTTTCTGTCCTCTTCATAATTCCATCCTCCAAACTAAAACAGTAAATATTTTTGACTAAAATAATATTTAGTGATGACAGTGGTATTAGTTTTATCTCAAATGATGGAGGCATGTTTGTGTTAAGTAATTTAGCTGCAGTCACACAAATGGTGAGTTTGATCTTGGACAAGCCACTTATCCCCAGTTTGAACTCAAGACTCCCCAAGTCCAAATCCCATGCTTTTAATACCTGTGCCAAACTTTATGAAGTTATCATACCTCTGTTATGTGTACAAACTGAACAGTTCTACCCCACTCTCACTTCAGCAATAATTGGATAAATTGATATAAAGGAAAATACTTCACTCCCATGTCTTATTCTGGGTCTGAAGGGAAGAGGACCTAAATATTTTAGATTGTCATAGAACTTTTCTTTTATTAAGGAAAACCTGCCGAGGAAGGCAGGGAGAAGAGGAAAGAATGTAAACTAAGACATTTTGAGCTCCTGCCATTTGTGAGGCATGTTGTGTTATGGTGATTAATGCCCACACCATTTGTGACAAACACCACTGTACAGATGAAGAAATAGAGATCTGGAGAGTGAAGAAATACATACAACTTGGACTTGGTTGTGTTATATAAATCCAAAGTCCATAAATTTTCCATGGCACCACTGGCCTAATGAGTGGTAGCCCTGTTCTTACAAGTCAAATGTGAAGAGTTTTACTGTCAACACCACCTACATTTCTTCTTTTTCACTGACATTTGAATATTCCCAGAATATGATATGATATTTTTCTTTATCAAAAACCTAACTTCCCTCTTGTTCAGTAATACCAGAAAGTTATGCCAAATTAAATAAAGCCACATTACTTCAACAGGCTCACCAGAAACAAGCCAAAAGGCTGGACAGTGCTCAGCAGTGGATGTAATTTTGAATCTCCCAGGCAATTAAGGAATTTTCCTAAGGCCATATAAAACATGAGCCATCTTCTCTTTTATAAAACAAATCAAGCCAGGTCTGTGTGGCAGTTTTACCTAGAAGTCAACAACTGGTCCCCACTCAGTAAAGTTCCTTTTTTAACTAAAGCCCAGATCTGAAGCTCCTCCTCCTTGCATGGAATGGGCACCGAGGAGCTACACACATGTGTCAAATGACCAGCCTAGAACAATCAAAACTTGAAATCAACATGGGGGAAAAGTCTATTTGATGAAATATCCATTTTTGTGGTTTCTCGGGATTCCCAGTGAAGGTTTCCCTGTATTTAGAGATAACTGAGTGCAAACTGGCCTTGGCAAGGCTCAAGCTCTCCATGGAACCAGGGCTTGCAAAACAGTGGCAAAGTGAACGCAATTTCAATGCCCTTCCTCAGAATTATCACGAGAAACGGGGTCGTATAAAAGGAGTCGGACTGCAATTGACAGCATCTCTCCCTGTCAGCAGCTTCTTATTTCCTGACGAAGCATCCGTTTCCCCATCCTTCTGGGAGCAAAGCTCTTACTTCATCCACAATGTCTATCTTTTGGCAAGCTGCTCACTCTGGACTTCGACTCTTTTGAAACCATTTCCCTTCTTCATCAGATTTCCGAATGAAACGACTTCCCTGCGAGTGCTCTCCTGGCAGCCTTTCTCTCTTAGCAGGTCCCATGCAAGACACATTGAGACATTCTGTTCCAGCCAGAAGGTCACCCATGACAATAAGCAGCAAATGAAACTGAGATTTGAAGGCATGGAAGGGGGATGAAACACAACATTGTTGGCTGTTCCCCTGCCAGAACCAGCTGTTCCCTTCTTACAGTCCACATCCACACTGATAACCCGCAGAACTCTCCAGAGCTCTCTGCCTACAGCCAAGTGCCAGGCTTGCCTGGTGCTCTGGAGCACCCATCACACTTCTCTTCATGCAGGATTGCTATAAAACCCAAAAGGTACCACACACTCTCTGCTCCTTTCAATGCAGTACCCTTCTTTCTAGGGTTTCTAAACACACAATGCTACAGTTGTTCTCCTCAAAGATCTTGCCTAACAGACAAACTCAGGGTTTGGTGTCTGGAGAAATGATATTGCTTTGCTGGTGCGTCTATAAAGTCTAGTCTTGATTTTTCCTATAAAGGATGGCATCATTTTGATCATGACTTAAAAGAAAATCCCATGGTCCTTAACCACTTCATCATCATCCTTCCCTGGTTTTTGAACTGAAAGTTGTCCTCGGGGGCTGAACTCTGTTCCCAACCTCCAAACCACTCAAAAAAGATCCTTTCTTCATGAACAAACAAGCCACGTGAATCTATCACATCTTTCCCTCTGGTCTGTACTTCAAATGTACCCTCCTCTCCTTCCTTAGCTTTATTAAAAGTCTTTGGCCCTTTCTTGAACCATTCTCCCAAACATGTGTCCTTCTCAGGGGCAGGCCAAAGCTGCAGGTTGACCCAGCTGGCCCAGCCTTTGGTACAGCTTATCTCCAGACAACTTATGGTTTCTATTTTCTCCTGTAGTTTTCCGATTTTAGAATCTAAAATATGTTGGTAGACTGGATTATCCAGATCTTGGGATACTATACAGTTATTAAAGAGAATGTGTTCAGTAAACAGTGTGGGTACTAATGTAGAAAGCTGCCCAAGATACAGTGAGTTATAAAATAAAGGAAGTCACAGGAAAAGGAAGTAGCTTATATTACATTTTTATCTAATTTGTGTTAAAATATGCATGTTAATTATAAAAACATCTTCATGGAAAAAAATTCAAAAAAGTACATATCTCAGATGGCCACAGGTGGGAGAGAAAATTCAACTTTTCATTTTATACAATTTTGGTGTCCTTGAATTTGTACCATGAGCATGCATATTTTTAAAAAAAGAATTAGCAATAATAATAATAATAAATTGGAAGAGAAGTAATTATGTCATAGTGAGGTTGGACATAGACTAGGGAATTTTAGCTTTTTTCTTACTACTACTCAGTAGTAGTTCCATCTACTGTCAAAGTAGCACCTTGTTGGTAAATGCTGACCCATGCATCTCCTTGCTCTGCTGTGCATTTAGATAAACTGTGGAACTTCTTTCTACTTCAAATTCTAGGACATAGCATTCATTCTGCTCTGAAGGTGCTGCCACATCACCTTCTTAATGGCTGGTTCTTGCAACTTTCCCTCCCTTTATGCCATAAAGGTGAACTTTGCAAATCAGTTTCTTTCTTTTTTTTTTTTTTAAGATTTTATTTATTTATTTGACAGAGAGAGACACAGTGAGAGAGGGAACACAAGCAGGGGGGAATGGGAGAGGGAGAAGCAGGCTCCCCGCTGAGCAGGGAGCTAGACACGGGGCTCGATCCCAGAACCCTGGGATCATGACCTGAGCCGAAGGCAGATGCTTAACGACTGAGCCACCCAGGCGCCCCTGCAAATCAGTTTCTATCAACACCCCACCGCTGATCCATGAATCCATTCAGGGGAGAGGCAGAGGTCATTTCCTCTGCCTTTTCTAATGTGTCAGAAAGATTACCCCAGGGGCTGGTGTCTGAAACCAGGCGTTCCAAGTCTTGACCAGCAGAGAGGCTGAAGCTTAAGGACGGATCCCAGCAGAGCGAGAAGCGGGGACTCCTGAAAGGAGTAAGCAAACAGAGCAGGCTATCCAGGGGCTGTGGTGACAGCAGACAGTTTGAGCAGCGATTGAACAAAGTAGGGTGAGTGGTGCCAGGAAGTCAGGATCATAGAAGATTGGCAGCAGACCCCGTGCTGCAGTCAGGGGGCTCTGGGCTCAGAAGAGGTACTATCTTGGCTGATTATTAAGAAAAAGATGGGGGTGAGGGGTCTGTTATCAGAAGTAGAGCACAGGCTCAGAGAGGCACTAACAATAGGGCTGACTCAGGCTGAGCTGCCTTGTTGGCCAGACTCAGACACCTTTTAATCCCTCTCCACTGGGGAAGGATGGGTCATCTCACTGCCCGAAACGAGACTGAGTCTATAGGTCAAGTGGGCCACATGGTGAGAGAGCAGAAATTTGGAAGGCAGGTTAGTCAATAATTTTACCAACCAGGGTGGGGGATGAGGGCCAGTTTAGGGCCATATAGCACAAACCACAAGTGGGGAATGTCAGCCTGTTACTGATACTAATTTAAAATTTTAGAAAAAGATAAAATCTATTCATTTTGCCTATCTTCTGCACATTTGCTGGATACTAGAACCTGAAATCCATGTCCTGAAAGTCTCGAGCTATGGAACAAAACAGACCAAAAAAAAAAAAAAAGAAAAAGAAAAACCCTGAACAAATAAACAAAACACCAGAATGACATCCTGCAATCTTGATGGGAAAAGTGATGACTTGTGTGGAGCCCACCACGAGGCCCATCCACAGCCTTTAACCCTGGTTGCAATTTTCTTTTTATGTCTAGATTAGAGGAACACACCATTTTCCTTAAATCACATTTAATTTGTTTCTTGGAAATTCGAATATGTGCCAAGAGAGCAACGTCCCCATTGGCAAAATCTCCTCTTGGCCTGATCTTTCTCATGTCAGGGTTTGAGGCATTGTCTCTTTCACACCTCACACAGCGGTACTTGCTTCTTTATCAGATGGCCTGGATAGGTTGCAATGTTTTCCTCTTTCAGCACTGAATTGTGACAGGAGGCCGATTGTTGGAAAGGGTGAAAAGAGTGGGGTGTGGGCAGGAGGTAGTTAGACTATTACGTTCTTTCCTTTAGCTGCCAATGAAAAGTGTGGAACTACAGACAGTCCAACAGGGCCTGGGTAGAGCAGTTATACTCTGGGACCACACCAAACAGAGCTCAAACTCGTGGTAGTATTTATTTCAGTGATACAAATTGCAGGTGGAGAAACACAAAAAGCAGCTTTGGGCAAATTTAGCAAGGCATCTCTTGAGGTATTTGTAAATTGAACACCCAGTGAATCAAAATGCGTCCAAATGTAGCCCATATTGGAATTTGAAATAAAACTACACTCATTTAGCAAAAGTGCCTGGTACTGAAAGGCAATCTGCATTCCTGTTCAAAATCTAGCTAAATATACATAGTGCTGTCATTCCTAAGGTCCAAATGCTATTCTGATGTTACGTCCCAGAATTCTCTCCTATTTCCAAGACTTGTTCTTCAAGAAAAGTACCTGAGATTTTCCTCCCAATCCTATTTTCATGGGTTGTTATGGTTGATAAACAGATGATGCATTCCCTATCCTATTTAATATGCTTCTTCTTCACTCTTTTTGGCTACTACCTAGTAAGCTATTTTATTTTCATTTATTTAAACATTTATTCCATAAACATGTATTATCTGCTTAGCTTGTGTGTGCAATCATGGTGCTTGGAGCAGTGAATACCAAGATATAAAAAGCAAGAGTATTTTGTACAAGATGATCACAATAAATATTTAGTGAGTCAATAACTATCATATTTTGTAGCATGTATCATAATTATAGCAATTTCACTGGTGGGGCAAAATGAGAATGATCAATTCTATTTGAACAGGTAAAGAAAGTTTTTAGAGATAAGATGCTTACAAGTCTTGAAGGACGTGTGTAACATCTAGAAACATGTTATGGACTGAATATTTGTGTTCCCTCAAAATTTAAATGTTGAAGCCCTAGCATTTCTCCAACAGGATGGTATTTAAAGGTGGGACCTTTGGAAAAGAGTTTTAGATGACTAATTATGAGCGTGGGCTCTCATGAGGATATTAGTGCCCTCATTATAAGAAGAGGAAGAGAGATGAGAGCTCTCTCTCTCTCTCATTGTAATATGAGGACATAGTAAGAAGGTGGCCAGCTGCAAGCCAGGAAGAGGGTCTCACCAGGAATTAAATCTGCAGCATCTTATCTTGGACTTCAGCTACCAGAACTGTGAGAAATAAGTTTGTTGTTGAAGCCACCATCCGTGGTATTTTGTTATGGCGGCCCGAGCTGCCTGAGACATATGGTAAGGGGAATGGCTCTCCTCACAGAGGGAAGAGTTCAGCATTTGAAGGTGCAGGGATTTGCAATGGTGCAACCCCACTGAGCAAGGGGGGTCCTTTATGCTGCTGCATCATGTCAAAGGTCACCCCACCCCTGATGCAATATACCCCATCCTGAGGGAAGCACAATCTTCTGCCTCCCCCAGCCATGGTTAATTGTGGATTCTTGTGGGAATGTTGTAGGCTTCAGATGTTTTCAGGTGATTAATAAACATAAAAACACTGCTTTACAGGTTTTTTTTTTTTTAAAGATTTTATTTATTTATTTGAGAGAGAGAATGAGAGACAGAGAGCACGAGAGGGGAGAGGACAGAAGGAGAAGCAGACCCCCTGCTGAGCAGGGAGCCCGATGCCGGACTCAATCCCGGGACTCCAGGATCATGACCTGAGCCGAAGGCAGTCTCTTAACCAACTGAGCCACCCAGGCGCCCTGCTTTACAGGTTAAAAGCAGTTCCCACATATTTCCTAGCTCATCTGATTTGTTGCGCAACCGTGTGGTAAATGGAATTCTCCCCATTTTCACCCTTGGTTTGCCCAAGTCCACAGCAGTCAGTCACTTCCTCCTTCCCTTCTCCTGGCGTTTATAAGGAAGTGGGCTTCACACCATCCAGGGGGTCTTAGAATTCTTTCTTCACAGAGAAAAGATTCTGCCTCGCATGAAGGTGAGAACCATGTCTTAGGCCCCTTTTGATCACCAGCAAAAAATTACGCAACAGACATCTAAGAAGATGCTTAGTAAAGGACTGAGAAGGGAATAAGAAGTCCTTTCATTCCACACCCGGAGTTCTCGTGGCTGCTGCCCCGCCCTGCGCTCCCACGCCCTGGGCGGGGCCACTCACCTGAGCACTTCCGCTTCCTGTTCTCTGTGCGTGCTCCTTCTCTTGCACCTCCCCGAGCTACTCACCAGGTTCTTCACTTCCTCAGTCTGAGAACCTCCAGGCACTAGCAAGCGTTTATGATAAAATTCAGTGGGCTTTTCGTCATTTAGTGACTAAGAGATAATACTCAAGCCTAAAACAGTTACTTGTAGAGATTTCGGGGGGCTGCCTGTGTGCTGCATGGTAACACCCCTTGCAGAGGGTCGCTGGGGCCCTAGCTGTCAAGACAAGGGGATTTTCATACTTGCTGCGACACACCTAGGAGAAATGCAGGGGTCAGTTCTCCTGGTTCTGAAATTCCACTTGTATTCCGTATTTCCGTAATAGTACTCGAATGTCACCTAACATTTCCTAATCTTTCCTCTTTGAACGCTCTTAGTATTGCAGATACATCTCACTCCACATAATAGGTATGTTTCTAAAAAATATGTATGTAAACCAAATCTATTTTATGCTCTAGGAGAGAACACTTGATTTAAACCAAGGATCCAACAGATGTAAGACAAAAATGGCTGGATTTAATTTTTCTCACTTCATTACCACTGATTAAACGTGTTATTTAAATATACAATATATTCGAGTAAATTAAATATATTGATATTAAATATATTAAAATAAATTTTAAAAGAGGAAATTCAATCATTTTTATCTTACATCTTTTGAATAGAAAATGAAGTTCTGGAGGGAAAATAGGACAATATCTTAGGGTAAAAAGTCTGTTTTTCTTGGGGCAGGAGTCTCAGAAACTTTTCCAAAAAGCTATTTCTTTCTGTACAGATAATGAAGAGAGGATAAAAGAGGCCCACCACACAGCTTGAGCAGGCTTAAAACTTAACTTACAGATGACCAAACTATGCTGAAAAATAACTTCTTTCTTTAACTCATCTTATCTTGCTGGTGGCAGAAAAAAACTCAAACCTGCCACCAAAAGGCCACCCTCCCAGTTTTAAAAAGGCTCTTTTTATTTCACTCTGGTTTAGTTTTATAAATATCGAGGCAACTCAGATTTCAAACTCATTGTAGGAGCTTCACTAATGTTGACACGGCTGGGGAGATTTTCATTATGCATAAAGGAGAATACCACCCCAGAGGACACTTTGGGTCACCCTGTGTGAAAGGGGCCCTCCCTGGCACTGGGACTCTCCCACAGCCACACTTCCCCGGCCCAAGTCAAATGGAGCTCACTTCCACACCCTTCCCTCCCCTGGCTCTGGGCTCTAGTTTCACACTTCCTGGGCTCAGGTCCTAAAGATCTTACTAACAGGGCAAACTTAAGCAAGTTATTTCAATCCTTGTCCTGCTCATTTGTAAAATGGTCAACTGCTTCGTAGGAATTAATGGCAAGGATTAAATTAAATAGCTCTCATAAGGACTTTATACCGCTGCCTCTCAAACCATCTATGGTGAAGTACTAGAGGATTTTAAAATTCCCTAACAGCTGTGGAAGATACTTTTTAAAAAAATGCAGGGGCGCCTGGGTGGCTCAGTCGTTAAGCGTCTGCCTTCCGCTCAGGTCATGATCCCAGGGTCCTGGGATCGAGCCCCGCGTTGGGCTCCCTGCTCGGCGGGGTGCTTCTCCCTCTGCCTCTGCCTCTTCCCCGGCTTGTGCTCTCTCTGTGTCAAATGAATAAATAAAATCTTTTTAAAAATGCAACAAAATGAATTATTAGAAATCATATATATGTATATATACAGGCAATATAGGGAATATACATACACAACACTTTTCTCTTTTTTCTTTATATATAAAGGCAAATATATACACAGTGACAGCTCGGATTACTGCAAAAGCTTCTAGCCACTTTAATTTTTGTATTTATCTTGTCATCACCGGTGACAGTTTGCATGCTCTGGTTTGCTGGCCACCCTTTGAGTAGCACTGCCTTACACAGTACGGAGCACAAACACACCCGCGACATTAGCTACTATTATGTGGATCGAGCCCCAGTAGAAAAAGCAGATAGAACATGGAGTAGTGTGCGCCTTAACTCAAGCTCAATGTCATCAGCTGATGAACAATAAGCATTCATTAAATTTGAAAGAAACATGAAAGGGTCCAAACCACAACCACACTTGTAACTTTTATCCACTTATCTTTAAAATAAAATAAGATAAAATAAAATAAAAATGCCTTAGAAATCATTTCATTTTACAAATGAGAAAACTGAGACCCAGAACTGGTAACGCCTAGCTATACGTTAGAGTTAGCTGGGGGAGCTTAGCAGTGAGAGTTCACTGCTGAACAGGTGCCACTCCGGATGAGTTAAATCAGAGTCTGTGCCACTGGGACATGGGCATGGAGATGCTCTAAAAGCTGCTCATGTATTCCAATGTGCAGGGCTCGGAAAAGATTTTCTGATGGAACCTATTGCTGGATAAGGCAGGACTCCTGTGTTCCGACCTAGTACTGACAACACCAGACCACAGTTACGTGGGAGATCTCACTGCAGGGGAAGCATTTGTCATGGACAATTTAGATGAATAAACTTTGGGAAGATTAAATTTCGGGCAGAGGAGGGTCTATATTAAACAGCTGACTGATGAACCTAACTCATGACCCCTATAAAGGCACCCAACTTGCTTTCTCTAAAAGCCTACTTGGGTGTTTTGTGAACTCCAGGAGGAGCCATTGATTAGAGAGCCTGATGAGAAAGGTGATAGGGTGTACTCTGCATAACCTTTTAGATTCAGCTGGGAATTCAAGGCACACTTTTTAAAAGTGAGATATCCTATTTCCTCCCTATTTCCAGAATTGTGCTCAGAACTCTGACTTTTACGATGTATTATTTTTCTCATTTGGTTTCCCTTGGAAGAGAATGGAAACTCTGAGTCTTGGCCACACTTCCGTCCCATTCTGATTTCCCCATCTAGTGGGCCAGAGTGCTCCATGTACTTTCGTTAATATCAATGGAATTAAAATGCATTCTGTGGAAAATGTACAATGGAGATTTATAGACTTCAGAAACATAATAAAAATTAAGCTAAATGTTGAAGGTTTCTTAAAGGTAGAGGTGCTACATTTGATGTGCTTGCCAATATTTTGTTTGGGGGAAAAGAATTTAAACTTTCCAAGGATTCTTTTATTTTATTTGTATTCAAAATATTGGTTCCTAGACCTCCCCTGTAGTGTAGAGCTCACTCTGAGCTAGTTGGGAAGGTCTTTGGGAGATACGCTAACAAGTGGAGTGAATTTGATCACATCCAGGCAGAACTGTGTACTCTGCTAGTGCAGAAGATGGTGGCATGAGGGAGAAAAGATTCTGTAAGAATTCTGCAGCCCATTTCTTGTTTTGCCTACTTCATATTTCTCATTCAGTCCTACCTTATAGCTCCCTGTTTTGAGAGTTCCTCAGTAATTTCCCAAATCAGTTTTGATCTCTATGTTATGTTATTAGTACTTAAAGATTCTCCTGCATGGCACTTAACACAACTATATTTTGCTTAATGTATTTGTCCTGCTAGATTTTCAGCTCTGTGTGTGTCTTATTCTGTTTCTTGTACCACAGTACTTAACACAGTGTGTGGTGCAGTCCTGTTCCATAAATTTTGCTGAATGAATGAATATGCTTCTTCTCACACACACACACACACACACACACACACACACACCTTGTTTTAGTGATTTTATATATTTGCCAAGAGTAGCGGAGAATATACTCATATTAAAACCCTTGTGAAGTCTTTAAGTCTTGCTTTATAAAACCCACAGACTACTCAAACTTTATGCCATTGTTACAAAATCCGAAACCACTTTTTAAGGTGGTTATAGAAGGGCTGAATCCTTAAATTTAGAGTCAGACTTGTACCCAGATCTTGGGTCTGCCACTTCCTAGCCATTTACCTAATTTCATAAAGCCTCAGTTTTCACATACATAAAATGGCAAGCATTAATAATAATGAATAACATACTACAGACCGTGGTTGTAAGGATGGAATAAGATAATATATAATTTAAAAGCTAGCAGCATTTTTGGAACAGGGTCAGTCCTCAGTTAATGCTTGTTGAATCTGAATTTGAAAAAGAAAAAAAACCAGCAATGCCAATTTTGGATGGAAGTTTTCCTGGTCGCACAGGCTGTTTAAAGGTGAGAAGGCTCGGACTGTCACTCCCCATGACTGTTCCCTGGGCTCAGCCACAGCTCCTGCAGGACTATCTTTTATTCCACCTGTGGTTTCTGGAGTCACATCAGAGGTTTGGGGTCATTTGAATTAATATTCCCTCTGTAACAATAGCAGATAATCTGAAACTCTTATTTTTTGTCCTGATGATTTTTTAAAAATCAGACTCAAAATTATTCTAGAAACTACAGAATAAAATAATATATTGGTTTACTGTTTATGAAATTAGTTCTAAAAAGTTCACCTAATATTACACTCAGGAACTCACAAACTTTGTTTTACTTTGATCTCCTTGATTTACTTTGAGAGTACTTTGTACCTACTTTTGTTCTATGTAGGTCTTGCCTTTATCCAAAATCAATAACATTTTGAACTATTAACGTCATAACAACTTACGAAGGTTGTGACTTTAAGTAAATTATTTAACCTCTTTGTGCCTAGTTTTCTTAACTCTTACATGGGAATAATAAAAGAACTTATCATCTAGGGTTGTCCTGATCATTAAATATGTTCATTCATGCGAAGCATGTTGAAACTGTCTGGCACCTCATAAGAATTTAACAAATATTTACCACTTTAATAGTGCTGGGCTACACACGGACACACACACATGAAACCATCTAAAGCCATAAACAGTAATTACTATTTATAGTGAATTTATCTGAAAATATTACTATATTAATTCATTGTGTTCAAATTGCATATTAAACTGGTATTTTCAAACTTTCATGTAATTGAGGACCAGTGTATACAGTCTTTAAAAATCTCATTAATGCACAGAAATATTCCTGAGTACTCTGGAGAGTTTCTCCAGCTGACAACCCACATCAAAATATTTCTGGTGCTTGCAAAGATGGAGATGACTATACCCATGCTGTCCTGTTGAATGAGAATCTGTGGGTATGGAGCCAGGGAATACACATCTTTTAAAAATTCATTAAGCAATCTCTATACATGCTGAAATTTGAAAATATCTATCATAGATATGACTTATTCACGACAGTGTCATAATACCTTACTATAGTAGGTAACATAGAAAAAGGCACTGTTGGCCTAATTCACAGAAACCAAGGTCAATAAACAATTACTGAATGCCTCCATGTATCAGGCACTAAGTGCTGAGTTTTTAAAGATATCTAAGGCCAGGTTTTTTCCCTGGAGATGCATACGCTCTAGTGAAGTTGCTTATAGTCTAGTTTCAGAAACTACTTCTTGAAATACACTCATAAAGTCCATGTCAGATAACCAAGATCCAGATCATAATAGCTACTGTCCAAATCTAATGATTCCTTTATGTAGAAATGGTATTCTATAATAAGTACACAAGCAGAAGAGAAATCCATCGATTAATCAACAAACAGATCACACAGCAGTATGTTGACGAATGTTAAGGCAAGAAGAAAAATAAAATCCCTCTGATGTGGAACCAAGGTTAACACTACCACAGAAGCCTCTCATGCAATATACCAGAACTCTGACCTACCAAAAAAGCCAAGTACAGAGTTCTAGAAGAAGCACTTAGTTTTCTCTGGGGTGGGGATGTTCCTGGGTAAGGGTCGTAAAGCTAGTGTGCTTACCATTGTTCAGGGTTTCTTGCAACCTCTGAACTTATACTGAAATTATAGCTAACACTCAACAGTAAGTTGGAGGGAGCTCAGCTCTAATGGAAATCTCTCTCTTACATGTTCGAACACTTACATTTCTCTGGAACCTCAGAGATACTACTGGAGGCCACATGCACGCTGGTTCCCCACCAACTGATCCCTCCCAAAGTTCAACAAAGCCCTGACTCAGTCAATCAGAAGTTTGTCAAGGACAGTCTATAAGAGGAGCTGCAAAAGAAAGCTCTAACTAAAAGAATTAAAAAAAAAAAAAAAAAGGTCAGGTAGGTGCAATAGCTTGAAACAATAAATCTTCCATGCTGGGTTGTCCTAAAGTGCATACATTTTTATAACACAAATATTGAACAGCCTGAGTCTAATAGTGAATAATCTCTGATATTTCACTTTTTCTCCTACTCCTCATAAAAAGAAGAGATCTTTTTCTTAAAATGTATTTGTTCTTATCTAAATCAACTGTGCTTTGTCTAGTTTAGATATTCAGAGGGACAACCAAGTGGATAGAATACACGAGACACATATTGAGCTTTCTCCAAAGCCTGGAATTTCTCTACGTTAGAGCAAAAAAAAAAAAAAAAAATAGGAGGCATATTTCATTTGCATTTTTCACCCCTAATTGAAGAGCCAGTTTCTAATGGAAGAACATGAAATGAAAAGGTGCCAATAAAATAGCTGGGTTTCATAAGCCATGGGACTGCTTTTTCAGTACAAATAGCATTTGTGGTTTCAAACAGGGAGTCTCTATGGCTGGGTTCAGTGAACAACGACTCAAATCAAACTTTGTGTAGCTGTTCTGACAAGCAGGAAATGTGTAAACATTCTCAAAACCCACCAAAGACTGTCAGGTAAGGGGACTGCCATGCTTCTGTTTTGCCACGGAGTGTCCCCTTCTTCATTCCTTGCTCACCTGGTCAGTTTCTTCAATTCAGAGTGTAGTCCTCTGTCATCCCAGGACCAACCTGAATTCGACATTTTATGCAAACTGTAAAAAATCATGCACATACACACCCACAACTGTCAGGCAGCACCAGCCCTCGTCTGAGCTATTGTTTTGCCTTTGAGCTCACTGAAAAGTCCTTTAAAAAAAAAGAAAAGAAAAAGGAAGAAAGGAAGAAAAAAAGAGAGGGGAAAGGAAAGAAGGAGAGAAAGGGGTAGGAAAGAAAGAGAGAAGAAAAAAAAAGAAGGGAGATCTTCAATGGGATGGTAAAAAGAAATATTGGACTACCCTGTGGAATACCCCTCTAGGTGTTTCTAGCTTTAAAGGGTGCTCTTTGTATTCAAGGCAGACTCATGCAGTGACTGAGACAAAACCAAAACCCAAGTCTCAACTTTGGGGCTCTTCTTGTTCCAGCCATCTCCCACGAGGCACGTAGAAGAGAGAAAGTGTTTATTTATTGCTCTATTGTGACTGAAACCAGCATTATTTGGCAGTTACTTTCCAAAAAATTTAATGTCAAAACTTCAATTTCAGGAAACAACGGGTTTGGTCAAGGCCAAAGTGCTTTGAGAGTAACTTTTTTTTCTCATGATATTTCCATTGCTGGAGCTAGCCAACACCCAAACTACATACCCGGATGAAAATAAGCATAAATCAGAAAACCTCAGAAATGCTCTAAGCCTAGTGTGAAAAGTGAATGAATGATGACTTAGGTTAGCTTGTATTTTATCTGAATTAGATCCTTGATTTTTCTTTTCCTTTCTTTTCTTTTCTTTCTTTTTATTCTTTTTTTGAACTGGTTAGATCAGGATTTCTTTTTACTTCTTGTTGGTTTAGGCCCTTGATTTTTATACAAATAAAATTTTATAGTACCCCCCCCAAAGAAATATCCAGAAATTTAGCCTATTCCATTAAATGTTAGGCAGATTCCAGTGACTGATGACATATCACAGTTATTTCTCTGGTTATTTCTGGTAAGGGGGTCCAACTAGGAATTGACCTTTCTTTATAATAATATATAATAGTATAATAAAAGGAAACTCTGAGTCTCTACTCCCCAAATTACTTGTCTTTGGAGAAAATATGGTAGCACTTTTTGTGAGTTGTACCTTAATGTTAGAAGTAACAGAGTCAGAAATTCACTGGGCTATTACCATTTTATTTGTTTGTGGACTTGGTGACTTTTTTTTTCTAATATGGACAGGATGAAGCACATAAAAGCATTTATTAAAGGACATATTTTTGCCTGAAAACAAGCCCTGTTTCTGCCCCCACAGGATGTTGGTGCTCTCCACAGACCTTGTGTTGATTACCCTCTGTGGGAAGTAGCGGTCAACTCTAATTAACTAATTTACTTTCAACAACTGTTTAATTAGGGCCTTTGCCCATATGTTGTGCTCTTTTGAAGATTCTTCACAATGTAGGAACTTTATTAAAATACTAAAGAATTAGTCTGGTTCTCTGACATGAGAGGACTTTGACCTTGTAGGAAATAATGGGAATCAGTTGACAACTATCAAATTCAATAAATATATATATCAAACAACTTAGAAGGGCATTGAGCCATCCACCATGGGGATAAAGTACAGTGCCTTCAGGGAACAGAACTGAAGATGAATACCTGAAAACAAAAGTGCAATATTCCAAAGAAGCAAAATTATAATCACTGATGGTGGATTGAGAATAATAAATATTTTTTTGACTAGTAACTGTGTAGCAGATACTTTCTGCACTCTATCTCATTTAGTGCTCACAAGAATCCTACACCCAAAAATCATCCTCATTTTTGGGGTCCTGGGATAGAGCCCCAAGTCCGGCTCCATGCTCAGCGGGAAGTCTGGGATTCTCTCTCTCCCTCTGCCTCCCCCACCTTGCGCGCACTCTCTCTTTAAGGTAAATAAATAAATCTTAAAAAAAAAAATCACCCTCATATTGTAGGTAAGGCAACAGAGAGAGAGAGAAGGGTTAACTGGCCAGGGTCAGAGCTGACAGGCTGCAGATCTGAGATTTAAACCAGGAAAGTTTTAGGGCATGGCAGATGTACATTAAAGAGGTGCTTCCCAAAGGTGTCTAGAGGAAACCCCAGTGAAGCTGGTGAAACTGCAGATTCTAACTCAGTGGGTCATGAGTAAGGTCTGAGAGTCTGCATTTTTAACAAGCTCCCCTTAATACTCTTGCTACTGACCTTCCAACCACACTTCGAATAGCAAGGACTTAAAGGGACAGTGAAGATTTCAATAAACTAAAATAATGGTGAACATATCAGGACTACTGAGAATCAGAGACGATCAGCAAGTTAATCAATGACATGGAACTAATAAAAAAAAAAAGAGAGAGAGAGAGAGCTCAGGATGGGCCCCCAGCTGGCTCGGTCAGTAGAGCATGTGACTCTTGATTTTGGGGTTGTGAGTTCAATCCCCATATTTGGTGTAGAGATTACTGAAAAATAAAATCGTAAAAAAAAAAAAAAAGCTCAGGTTCCAGGGCTAGACTGTGACTATAAATCCTTTACTCTTTCTCCCTTAAGCAATTAGACTATGTGATTATAAAACACAGACAAAGAGGAAGTAATGATTAAAATTGGAGCTTAACAATTGTCTCTTAGGATGGTCCTATCCTGGCTAATACTGAATCCACACCACATTGATTGCCATCCTTGAAGAGCAGAACATAGGAAATGCAGTGTGCCTTTTAAACACTGTAAAAACTCTATCATCATAGAGTGGGTAAGAATGAATGCATTACTGGGGTGAGCTGAGGTGTTCTCCCCCAGATGAGGCACGACGGGCAGGAGTGAAGTGCAGAGTCAGATTCTGTGGTTTGAATCCCAGCATCACCCACTCGCTGTTTGACCTAGATTGAGTTACTTAACTTTTCTGTGCTTCTGTTTGTTTATCTGTAAAATGAAGATAATTATAGCACCTGCCTTTGAAGATTTCTCCAAGTATTACATGAGATACCATTGAAACGTGCTCAATACACTTCCTAACATGTAATAAAAGCTATGTGTTTCTATTAGGCAGTCTAAACTTGTTCTACCGGATTTGCTGAACACAGAATTAGCTCTGACATACCAGTGGAGAAGGAGCAATGGTAAAAATGAACCAAATTAAGGTAGAGGAAAAAAATCTTTAAAGCTCAGCTCTGCCAGTAATTCGCTGATGTTGGACAATTCCCTATATTTCCCTGGGCCTCAGCTTCCTCACCTGTAGAAGACAGAGTGTTGAGTGCACTGGAAATTTCAGACATTTCTCCCAGATATAATAAAAATCTATAATTCTATTATAGAATGGCAAAGGAGAGGAGAGACCTGGGAATAAGAATTACTTGCAAATCTTTTAATAAGGTTGTTCAACACCACTCCCCAGATTCCTAAACCCTCCTCCCACCAATTTAGTAAGTCTAAAAGAGACATAAAAACTAGCATTTTAATAAGTACCTCCTATGATTCTGATGGATGTTGTCCCCATTCTTTGAGAAACGTTGTCCTAGGTAATATAGGGGAAAAAATCCAGTCTAGAATTGCAGGTTTTACAAATAATCCTTATATATGTGATCCAGATATGGATAAATGAAATATCGAAGGTAATGATAGCTTCTATTTACTGAGCACATACTCTATGCCATGCATGCAATAAATGAGATATTTTATGCGTATGTTTGTAAAATACTCGGTTTTCACAAAATCCCTGCAGATGTTTTAAGCTGGACTTCAAGTTATGTGAGCCTATTAATTTTCTTTTCTTTTCTTTTCTTTTTTTTTGAGAAGAGAAGGGAGGGGAGGGTGAGAGAGAGGGAGAATCTTAAGCAGGCTCCACACCTAGCGTGGAGCAAACGTGAGGCTGGATCTCACACCTCTGAAGTCATGACCTGAGCCGAAATCAAGAGTGGGATGCTTAACCGACAGGGCCACCCAGGCGCCCCTATTAATTTCCTTTTTATTTAAGCCATGTTGAGTTGGGGTTTTGGTTCCTTGCAGCCAAAAATACCCTAACTAATTCACATATTCTATTCCAGGTACTGCAGGTTTAAATGAGTTTCCCCAAAAAGCTCAGTGACTCATGATAGAGGAAAAGAGTGTCAGACTAGTAAAGTTGTGATAAGTTTCAAAACAGATATATTTAAGATGCTATGGAAACACTGGGGAGGGATGGCAGAACGTTAGGAGAGGGGAGCCTGAATTAATTCTTGAAGAATGAGCAAACACACTGAGTGAGGAGGGCACTGCAGGCAAAGACTGGCTTGTGCTAAGGCACAGATCCAGGAGAAAGTTGGGCTTACCTGCCTGGCTCGGTAGTATAGGTTATCAGCTGATCTATTCAGGCAACAAAGAATGATTTTGTCTCCTCTGGGCACCATGTGGCAGATGTGTCTGGGATGATACTACCTTGAAGCTGACAGAACTGAGTTCAAGTCTCAACTTTGTGCCTTACTAGCTGTGTGATCCTGAGTAAGGTCCTTAACCTCTCCAAACCTCCATTTCCTTGCCTGAAATGTGGGGTAAATGATGCCTAAATTGCCAGTAGTTTAAAGTTGGAAGATAATGAGTGTAAAGTGCTTAGCACATCATTTTTATTATCAGTTCGATTATGATTGCTACCTGTGTGCTAAGAATGCGAAGAGAAAAGGACATGGTCCCTGCTTTTGAGATACTTAACATTTAGTTGGCAAGAATAAAATATAAGCAAATAGTTTGCTGAGAATGGGAATGCACCGGAGAGTATGAGAAGCACACTTTTTTAACTTAATTTGATTATAACAAATTATTAATTCATTTGAACATAATATAAACAGGTGATCAAGGTTTCATTTAAGATCACGGTTTCCATAGCTGCTCGGAGAATTGATTGTAAATAGAGGCAGCAGAGTGGGGAAGAGGCCGTTGCTGTGGAAGGTGATGAGAGAGGGTGAGCTAGGAAACAATGACTGGGTAAAGAAAACTCGTAAATTTGCGAGATATTTAGGAGAATTGACTGGATTTGGATTTCATGCCTGAGCTACAAGTCTTGGGTGATGCTCGTGTTTCCAGTTTGGGAATACTTCATATTGATGTCATCCTGGAGAATGCGAAAACTGAGAGGGAGAGCTAGAATCCTCATTGTCCTCACCTGATCCTCCTGACGCTTGGCGGGCAATTGGTTATTCCTTCCCTGCAATCTGCGTTAATAAAGTGCAACTTTTGGGGCACCTGGGTGGCTCAGTCGTTAAGCGTCTGCCTTCGGCTCAGGTCATGATCCCGGGGTCCTGGGATCGAGCCCCGCATCGGGCTCCCCGCTCGGCGGGAGGCCTGCTTCTCCCTCTCCCACTCCCCCTGCTTGTGTTCCCTCTCTCGCTGTCTCTCTCTCTGTCAAATAAATAAAATCTTTAAAAAATAAATAAAAGTGCAACTTTTAGCATGCTGCATTATAGCTTGGCATTTGTGTGTAAACTTTTCTATATTCGGGGTTTCTCAAAGTTCAGTCCTTAAACTAGCAACCTCAGCATTATGTTGGGACGTGTTAGAAATGCAGATCCTTGGGCCCCATTCCAGAGCGACTGACTCAGATATTCTGAGACTGGGCCTCATGGTCTGGGATCGAATAGCTCACCAGGTGATCCCTATCCAGGCCGGATTTTGTAGAATCACAAGTCTACAACCTTCAGCACACCAGGTGATTTGTAACGTCTTGGTTTGTGTAAGAGGAAACATCTCCAGCTCTAGCAACATTGTGCCACTTGTCAAGGAGAAGAACCATGGCTTTCTGATGGAGGGCAGTGGGACAATGTAATGGAACTTTCCACAAATGCAGGTAAGCTCCAACTGGGAGAACTGCAGTGAGTTTGGGAAGGTCTGTAGCTGATCTGGCACAATCTGGGTCTTCTTCCCAAGGCAAATTGCAACACCCAGAGTAGCCATGATATATACTGCAAAACTATGTCAGGATTAGTCTGGTATCAAAACTCCCAACCCCATTAGGAGAATAATTGGGGCTGGTGGAATATGTGAGAGGTAATCAAAAGGAAAAGTGTCCCTCCAGCATGCTTTTTGTGCACACTGGGCCATTCCACTATTCTTACAGACAAAACTCCTCAAACTCCAAGAGGCAAATATAATAGCCCGTCATGCCAGGTCAATAGGTAGAATTTCAGGGGTCAACAAGCCGTAGTCTTAAAGGCTCCTACTACAACTAGGCCACCAGACAGATGCTCAATTGTCTACTGGTCTCTGTGACACAACTCCATGCTTCTTGTAGAGAATGGGGAAGGTTCCTTGGCTCTTAGGGAAAGAGGATTAATCCCATCATGACCCCTAGGTCTCAGGTCCCAACTACCCCATCTGACTAAATGGTGTTTCTGGGTGGGCTGCAAAGTTTAACAATTGCTATAAAATCCCTTCCTGTCAGTTTTCAGAATAAAACTCTCTGGACAGAAGTATTTCTTTTCTCGTTAAATAACTTATTTCCTCATTGAGTGAGCTCTTTTGTCAAAATATTATTGAAAATATGTAATTTAAATTGCCTGTCCCTGAAGATAGAAAAACTATGGTTTGAAGATCTGCCTTCTCTAATGACAAGAGGCTGTGCTGGACTATCTAGCTAACTGCAGCTGCTAATCATCAACACTGCTTAGTTTCTTACAGTTCATCTCCTCCCTGACCCTCTAAGCTAATTACTCTCACAGCCCTGCTCACAGACATCCATGGTCAGGATCTAGACATGGAGGACTACCCAGAGGTCAAATGGGAGACTTTTCATCAGTTTGTTTTTCTCTAGCCTTAATAGGAATTGTTCAGTGCAAGTAGCCATCCAGCTAATTCTGACCTAGTACGGTGGATCATCCACAACATTTTCCTCTATTGCATTGTCTTCCGTTCAGCACTGTGGCCATCACTTCTGGACACTCAGAATACACTAAGCTCTAACTGAGGGACCTTGGGCAAGCTTTTAATCTATGCAAACCTCATTCTCCTCTTCTGTAAGATGAGAGCAGTTGTGATGATTAAATAAAAGAATGCATGTAAAGGTTACTGTGGGATCTAGTGCATGGTGATAGATGATGATGATGACGATTGTAGTAGACCATTTAGGTGCTCCCCCCAGATTGCCTGGGATCCCTTTATACCATTTTTCTGTGCTTTTTTCCAGAGGCTTTTAACCAATGGCTGTTGGGTGTGGAAATATGGAAGCCCCAGGAGTCACTGGGACCACAAGGATACTCTGGAACTAAAGAAACAAAAATATCACAGAAATGGGCACCTGGGTGGCTCAGCTGGTTAAGCGACTGCCTTCGGCTCAGGTCATGATCCTGGAGTCCCGGGATCGAGTCCCGCATCGGGCTCCCTGCTCAGCGGGAGTCTGCTTCTCCCTCTGACCCTCCCCCCTCTCATGTGCTCTCTCTCATTCTCTCTCTCTCAAATAAATAAATAAAATCTTTAAAAAAAATATCACAGAAATGAAGGAAAGTGATCCTCCTTGTTTTATTTATTTAATTTTATTTTATTTTATTTTATTTTATTTTTTTGATCCTCCTTGTTTTAAAAGAATGGCTTTGGCATAGTTTTGGCATAAGTCTTGACTTATGGTGATTTACAGTGTCATTTCTCACATCAATGCCAATGCCAGTGTGCATGCCAGCTTAACCTGATGAAGGAAGCCATAATCTCATGAATGGGCCAGTAGCTTCAGGACCCGGGGGGTGGGGGGGTGGGGCAATAGTAGGGGTAAATCATTGGTATCCACAACTAGCCATGTGGGAAATTTGATAGAAATTCAGAGGACTTTGTGAACTCTATAAGTTTTTCCAGGATAACTAAGGAGTCTTCAAAGTGACCTAAAATTCCATTAATGGTAAATAAAAAAAACAGAATCAGAAAAATGTAGCATACTACTGAATCAGCATGAATTTTCTTCATGACTTACAAGATGTAAGAGTGGCCACCATAAATCTTCCTACCTTCCCACACCTCTCTCATCCCACAGTACCCCGGAAGAGGAAGCAGGAGGAAAGGTTAGGAATCCTAGGTGGGCTGGCCAAAGGAGAACTCCAAATTCTTGCCCAGATCCTTCTTGTCCACTATAACTTAGCTGACTGAGAACTGGTCACCAACAGTCTATGGTATGAAGCCTGCCCCTCAGCAGTCTGTCTTCACATCTGACCTTTTCATCTCTATCCCTACCTCCTGTCCCCCCCCATTGCAGAATACTCTGTGTGAATTATCAATCTCACTGGTGTGTGATATCAGGGAGTTTGCGATAAATTATTGATGCTGATATTTATTTTTCTATATCTACTCAATCCAGCTCAGCCCTACACAACCTGTAGAAAATCTAACTGCAACTCCTTTTTATGAGTTTTCTTTCCTTCCCATGGCTGTCTAAGAGTCCTGGAACTTCCCAGTAAAAGAAGTCTCCAAGTCTATGAATTCTATTCTGCCATTTCCAAGAGACCATGCCCTTGTGGCTCATTTCTTTTTCTTTTTTTTTTTTTAAAGATTTTATTTATTTGAGAGAGAGAGAATGAGAGAGAGAGAACACATGAGAGGGGGGAGGGTCAGAGGGAGAAGCAGACTCCCCGTTGAGCAGGGAATCCGATGCGGGACTCGATCCCGCGACCCCAGGATCATGACCTGAGCCGAAGGCAGTCGCTTAACCAACTGAGCCACCCAGGTGCCCCCTTGTGGCTCATTTAAGGGCACTTTCCTATAGCAAAGCTGGTCTCTAGGACCTTCCAACCAGGCTCCTAAAGCCATGGTACTCAATGCCGTAGTTCTTAATACCAGTTCCCCAATACATGGTCACCTTATCTGACTTCCTGTCACCTTGAGGGTCCCATGTGCTACCCCTCTTTCCTCCAGCGTGATTTCATTCACCCCTCAGATAGAATCATCCTTCTCTGTTCAACCCTTAAGACCACCTGATTTAGAAAAATCCAGCTCTAAGTTTTCATAATAATGATAAGAATAACAACAGTTTACATTTTGTGAACACTTCTATTTCCAATACTGTGGTGAAAACTAAAGTTACAGTGAATATAATATTAAAGAACTTACTATCTAATTTAAAAAAACAGAAAATATGTGGAGAACTATAACACATGCTACTAAGTTCTGTCATGGTAAAATTAATATGGCAAAAAAACAGTAGCGTCATTTTTTGAGAATTTACTATCCCCTTTGCATTGAGCCAAGCATGTCCACTTATGTAGTATATACCTCTTCCATTTATTCCTCATAACAAACTCTTTTAGGTACATTTTGAGGTTTATGAGGCACAGAGTTTAAGTAACTTCTACAATGTCTTCAGATAATAAGCGTCAGTACTAAGATTTGAATCCAGATCTACTGACAAAATCTACTTCATCTTTTCCCAGTTCCCATCCCACCACGGGCACATAACAAAGGGTATTGTATTCAGTCTTGGGGCCTAGGGAGAGCTCCCTCATGGAAAGGATGAACATTATATTTTAGAGGAGACCAAAAGAATATTTAGGAGTTAGCCAGGCAAAATGACAAGTGTGTAGCTGTGTGTATGTGTGTGTGTGTGTGCGCACACACATGCACACATTGGCAGTGGAGAGGGGAGATAAAGGGTTCCTGATAGAGAGACTAGCAAGTGCAAAAGTCCAGAGTCAACAAAGTACTAGTATTCATTACTAGTGTTGTCTGCTGGTACTTTAGAGATACAAAAGATTGGGAACTTCAAAAGCTTAAAAACTTAAACTGCTCTGAGGGTTATAGGAGACACTGATAGGTTTTTAAGAAGGAATTAGCAAAATAAGATTTACCTTTTAGAAAGATTGTGTTGTATACAGTATGGGGAATGGGCTATAGTTGGTATAGCTGGAATTGGGGAGTTCTCAATCTTCTCCCAATTGTGCATGTGTCTTGCATGCATTTTAGTGTATAACTATGGTAGTACACTGTATCTTTGTGTTTTATCTTTGTGTCCTGGATTCATTTATTCAACAAATATTTACAGAGTGTTCTCAGTCAAGGACATTGCAAGAAATGAGAATTACAGACCATTATCTCTCATGAATATAGATGTAAACGTATTTAGCAAATCAAATTTAGCAATATGCAAAAGAATAATACATCATGACCAAAAGAGTTTTAATCCAGGTACTTAAGGTTGGTTTTGCATTTTTAAAAAAAAATCAAAGTAATTTACTATCTTATCAGAAAAAAAGGGGAGAAATCATATGATTATTTCAATGGATGCATAAAAATATTTGACAGAATTCCACACCCACTTAGAAAAAAGAAATTTAGCAAGCTGGAAATAGAAGAGTGTTTCCTCAACCTTCTAAGGACATGTACAAACATCCTGTAGCTACCTAATATTGGACTGAAAAAAAAAAAGACTGAGCACTTCTCCTCTAAGATTAGGAACAAGGCAATGATGTACACTCGCACCACTTCTATTCAACATCGTAGTGGATGTCTTAGCCGGCCCAATAAGACAAGAAAGAGAAATAAAAGGTAGGTATAAATATTAGAAAGATATAATTAAAGTGAGCAAGTCCAATCGCAACTGCTGGTTCAGATGTTTCTGCTGGCAGAGAACACCACCCCCCCTGGTGTCTGGAATAGAGCAAAACAAATGCTTTCTCTCTAGCTCAAAACCAGGAATCACCAAAAGCAACTTGTTTTCACTCATCAGGGTTGCAGTAACTTTTCCTATTTTGCCTAGAATTATGTAACCTCTCCAACTCTGATCCATAATTGAATTCTCAGGAAACTTGATTGTCTTAGCAGCCTACAGGATGCCCTATCAGTGCTTTACATTTTTGACACCATTTTCATGGGCTCTAGAAAACAGGAAGTGGCAGATATTATAAATGTTTTTGTAGGACAGAAGGTAGGAAGTAAACCCCCCCAAAATGCAGGAATTTTCCACCTTCGTTAAATTTCTGGGGATCCTGTAGTCTGGAGTATGCAGGGATTTTTCTCTCCAAAGTGAAAAATAAGTTGCTATACCTAGTGTATAATCACTATATGTCAAAGCTAGTGTTGTCATTTGTTAGACCTCTTTAGACTTTTGAGACAACTTATAACATTTTGGTTAGTATTCTGACCAATGTACTAAGTGACCCAAAGGTCTACCAGTTTTGAGTAGAACCTGAGAAAGCTCTCTGGCTTGTCCAAATATAGACCAGGGGAACTCAGTGGAACCAATTAAATTAAAGCATTTTTGGAAGATTAGATTGTTGTTTGACGTCTCTAGTAAGCCCCAATAAGAGAATCACAGTAGAGGTTATGGAGAAAAACTATGCTCTTCTACAACTATTCCCCTTTTGAAGAAAAACAGCTCTTGGTTTGCAACTGGACACTGATAGAGAGTGACTGTGGAAAACAAGATGTCTGTAGAACCCGAGCTATCCATCAAGGACTGGGTATTAACTGTTACACCAGCAGATAAAGTTGGTCATGTTCACACCACTCCTTCAAGTGGAAAGGTAACTGGGCAAGGCTTTGAAATTATAAAATGCTTGAACAGTTGGCTTGCATTTCCGTTGAAACCACTTCTGTGGCATTACTATCTATTATGGCCAAATGGGGAATTCTATAAAATGGATGACCAAGGAAGAAAGAAATTGAGCTTAATTTGAATATTGTCCTGCTTCATGTGCTGGCATCAGCTTGAAATGACCAGGAATATCCTTGGATGAGACATGGGAATGGATATCCTAATAGACAGAATCTTCTTAATATGCCTCTCTTTGTACAGTAGTTTGTGACTGTAAAAATGGCCATGTAAGATATAACTTTGAAAAGCAATCTTAATATTCAGTGGGAAAAGCTCTTGTTGTTTTGTGTTGTTCTGTGACCTTTAATTTTTTTTTGTCAAACAAAAACTTTCTCACTATCAATTACAAATGTATAGGGAAATAAAAAATAGTAAAACTAATATCAATACACTGTAATTTTAAAACATTAGAAACATTGAAAATTTATTTCTTTATGAAACAAGGAAAAGCTTATCAGAAGTAGTTTAAACAGTGATCGTCTCATTGTGTAAATTATAAAATGGAGAGAGCTTTCTTTTCTTTGCATTAGTGGATTGCCATACTCTTTTTTTAAATTTTATTTTATTATGTTATGTTAATCACCATACATTAAATCATTAGTTTTTGATGTAGTGTTCCATGATTCACTATTTGCGTATAACACCCAGTGCTCCACGCAATACACGCCCTCCTTAATACCCATCACCAGGCTAACCTATCCCCCCACCCCCCTCCCCTCTAAAACTCTCAGTTTGTTTCTCAGAGTCTGTAGTCTCTCATGGTTCGTCTCCCCCTCCGATTCCCCTCCCTTCATTTTTCCCTTCCTACTTTTTTTTTTTAACATATAATGTATTATTTGTTTTAGAGGTACATTGAACATTTCTCCTTTGCACTTAGAGTGTCATGAAGTATCTCTGAGAGTTCTTTTAATGTTTCTTATGTATTTTTGTTTTTGGTCGGCATCACTTCCTTGGAATATCATCACTTCTTGTCACAACTACTTTCTTCATTTATATCAGTAAGTTTGCCTTCACTAAGTTCCTCTAGCTATATATCTGGAGTCTCTCAAATGGCAAAAATGTCAACATTCCCAAGGTGAGCTGTTTTTTCTATAACTCCTTTTACATTTGATTTGAATTTCACTTCCAGCATTAACAATTTTCACTTCTTTGTCACATGTCTATCTTTGTGAGCTAATTCTCTTTTACATTTTTGTAAAATTCAAATGGGTTATCACTGGGAGACAAAGAAGCATCAAATGATAGACTTTGTTGTGTGTGAACTGAATAACAGATGAGCAGTGACCAATCACTAGTAGACTTTGGAAGAAGTGACACAATTTGTCACTGATCATTATGTGCATCTGTTGTTTACATAGTGATTTGTGGATTGAAAAGTTGGCAGTGAAGTTTATACTTTATGCAATTTCTCATAGTTAAAATACCGTGGTAACTAAAATTTGAATTGTGTTGAGACTAAACCATGATATTTACTTAACTAAACCACGATAAGTGAAATTCATGCATATCAGAACCATACAAAGTAATAACTGCTGGTATATTGGTAATCCACTGCGTTGAAGGATAGATGGTCTAGGGCATGAGTCTATACTAATCTTCAGGCATGGTTTGGCTATTTGGTCAGAGACTCAGAAGGGAGAATTTTTGCAGATTAGTGTCGAGGATTTTTTTTTTAATTCAATTAGCCAACATATAGTACATCATTAGTTTCAGATAGAGAGTTCAGTAAGTAATTCATCAGTTGCATATAACACCCAGTGCTCATCACATCACATGTCTTCCTTAATGCCCATCACCCAGTTACCTCATCACCCCCCCATCTCCCCTCCTGCAACCATCAGTTTGTTTCCTATAGTTACTAGTCTCTCGTGTTTGTCTCACTCTGATTTCTTCCCAGTTTTCCTTCCCTTCCCCTATGATCCTCTGTACTGTTTCTTATATTTCACATATGAATGAAACCATATGATAATTGTCTTTCTCTGACTGACTCATTTCACTCAGCATAATACCCTCCAGTTCCATCCACGTCAATGTAACTGGTAAGATTTCATCCTTTTTTTAAAAAATTTTTAAATTAACATATAATGTATTATTTGTTTCAGGAGTACAGATCTGTGATTCATCAGCCTTACACAATTCACTGCGCTCACCATAGCACATACCCTCCCCAATGTCTATCACCCAGCCACCCCATCCCTCCCACCCCCCTCCACTCTAGCAACCCTCAGTTTGTTTCCTGAGATTAAGAGTCTCTTATGGTTTGTCTCCCTCTCTGGTTTCATCTTGTTTCATTTTTCCCTCCTTTCCCCTATGATCCTCTGTCTTGTTTCTCAAATTCTGCATATCAGTGAGATCATATGATACTTGTCTTT
>NC_138372.1:143902529-143935869 GCF_054177405.1 Leptonychotes weddellii
TATCCATTCATCTGTTGATGGACATCTTGGCTCTTTCCACAGTTTGGCTATTGTGGACATTGCTGCTATAAACATTGGGGTGCAGGTGCCCCTTTGGATCACTACATTTGTATCTTTGGGGTAAATACCCAGTAGTGCAATTGCTGGGTCATAGGGGAGCTATATTTTTACCTTCTTGAGGAACCTCCATACTGTTTTCCAGAGTGGCTGCATCAGCTTGCATTCCCACCAACAGTGTAAGAGGGTTCCCCTTTCTCTGCATCCTCACCAACATTTGTTGTTTCCTGACTTGTTAATTTTAGCCATTCTGACTGGTGTGAGGTGATGTCTCATTGTGGTTTTGATTTGTTTTTCCCTAATGCCAAGTGATGTTGAGCATTTTTTCATGTATCTGTTGGCCGTTTGTACGTCTTCTTTGGAGAAATGCCTGTTCATGTCTTCTGTCCATTTCTTGATTAGATTATTGGTTCTTTGGGTTTTGAGTTTGATAAGATTTTATAGATCTTGGATACTAACCCTTTATCTGATACATATTTGCAAATATCTTCTCCTATTCCATAGGTTGTCTTTTAGTTTCGTTGACTGTTTCCTTTGCTGTGTAAAAGCTTTTTATCTTGTTGAAGTCCCAATAGTTCATTTTTGCTCTTGTTTTCCTTGCCTTTGGAGATGTGTCCAGCAAGAAGTTGCTGTAGCTGAGGTTTTGGAAAGGGTCATCTTGTCCCTTCAGAATGGGCCAGAAGTCTGAAAACAGTTTATCACATGTTAGTGTTCACTAATGGTCTCCTTTGTGGAAGAGACTCAAAAATAACATGAACAGGATGGTATATCATGTGTATGTCAAGTCAACTTCATTCCCAGTCCCCCAAATGTTTGATCAGTGAACTCAGGAACAATGTACTGTGATCACAGGGATGTATATTTTATGCAAGATCAACAACATAGACTGCTCTCATCAAGCCTGGCCAGATTACCCCCACTTTCGGTACACAAAGTCTGAAGACACCAATACTGAGTCCCTAGAGATCCAGCCAGCTATCTGATAAAATGTTGATTATATTGCAGCCCTACCATTATTGTCTTAGTCATTTCTGGCTTCTATAACAAAATACCACAGAGTGGGTGCCTTATAAACAATAAAAATTTATTTCTCACAATTCTTGAAGCTGAAAGTCTGAGATTAGGATGCCGTCATAGTCAGGTGAGGGCCCTCTTTGAGGTCACAGATTTCTTTACTATTCTCACATAGTACAAGTGTCTAGGGAGCTATGTGAGATTTTTTATTGGAGACCTGATCAATTCCCAAAGGTCTCACCTCCTGATACCATCATCTTGGGGATCAACATTTCAACATATGAATTTTAGGGGACACAACCATTCAGCCTCAGCAATCATGGAAGAGACAATGATTTGCTTTATGAAATAGGTATTTCCGGATTTGGATTTGCCTCTCCTACCAACCATGTTTCTGCTAAAAATAACATCCACAACCTCATCTCTATCAGAGTATTCTACATGGCATAGCTTGACCAAGAAACTCATTTTTCAGCCGAAGAAATGAGCTTGTGGGCTGATCCTCATCGAGCTCACTAGTCTTACCATATACCTCATTACCCATATAAATAAAGTTTATCAAAGATGTAGTTACAGCACCAGTTGGCAATTAGCACCTTGCAAGTTTGGCCTGTGGCATATATTCTGAGCCAGTGACTGAGATGAAGTGTTGTTTCTCCCAATGTTAGAATACATGGGTTGGAAACCCAGGAGTGGATGTAGGTGTGACACCTTCCATTATAGTACTTTATTACCCATTTGTAAAACATTTTTTTCACTGTCCTTAAAACTCTGAGCTTTTCTGGTTGGAGGATTTGGCACCCAAGAGAGACATTCTTCCACCATGGGACATAGCAACTGTTGCATTGAATTGGAGGTTGAGACTGACCCTTTGCCATTTTAGCCTTCTCATGCTACTGGACAAACAGAGAGGAAACAGGGGTATGCTTCCCGGGTGATTGATCCAGATCAGGGGTCTGCACACTTTTCCATAAAGGGGTAGATAATGTATATTTTTTGGCTTTGTGGGCCACATGTTTTCTGTCACAATTACTCAACTCAGCTGTTGTAGTATGAAAGCAGCCACAGTCCATACTTAAATGAATGAGCATGGCCATATCCTTACCAGACAGGATCAAGGCACAGAACCAAGAAAGGAAAGGGTCTCTTTCCCTTTCCTTTGAGTCACCCCTATTTGATATATATAAGAGCAGATATCCTTTCAAATTCTCCCTGTTCCTGCCTGGGCCAATAAAACAGGAATTCCAACCCTTTGAGAAGTATTAGGAAGAATTCTATGATTCCCTTGCCAATTTTTCATTTCTACTTCTCTCAGGACTTGAAGAATGAGTGAGCACTGTACAAGTGTGTGTCAGTTTCCACCGAGCTCTTTCTTTGGGGAAGTTTCATACCTGTATATTACTCCATATATACTCCGTGCTGCCCTGGTCTCCTCTATGTAGTAAGTTTATTGGGAGGTCAGACTTTGCAAGGGCAAGTAGTTGTGAAGGTAGAGAAGTCTGCAGTTTTGCAACTGCTTTTGCTTGTAACTGGTGGGTAAGCTTAGCTTCTTCTTTAATATCATCAGTCCTTGTGCAAACATCATTGTTTATTTACTGACTTCCCTCTCCTAAACCTCTGCTACATTTCAGGATACCCTGGAACAAATCTAAGACTTCTGCTCAAACAAAAGTTTCCTGTAATACCTAAAGGGTCTTGTTATTCCAAATTGTGTTTATATGATCCCTAAATTTTAAGATCATTAACCTGAGGATGGGAGAATATAAATTTCCCTTGTAATAGGAAAGTCAAGGATTCTGAAAGGGCAGGAACTCAATAACAATTTTTTAGATTGTCTAGAACTAGCCATTAAGCAAGGCACTTTAGATGTATTACCTTATTTAACCCTTAAAACAACCATTTAAACTTGTAACAACCTACATATTGTATTCCCACTTTAGATGAAAAATGGTAACCAAACATATTAAGTAACGTAGTACTGCTTACACAAACTAGTAAGCAACAAAACCAGAATTTAAACATAGATCTCTTTGACTCCCAAAATCCATGCTCTTAATCATTGTGCTATAGTAGCAATTAGTGGAAGGGAAACTAAAACAATAGTCATGATCTTTTGTCAACCATCTGTCAACTCTGAGTAGCAGAAACTACCCAAGAAAGAGAGGTAGTTTATCTGTGGCCATTCCTAAATGAGGGTTAAGCATTCCACAAATCAAACATCTTCCTGCTTATAGAAACCTGAACTTGGGTGTACCCTAAGGCATAATTCCTTACCAGAGATGCAGTTCCTGGCCTCACCTGGTACAGTGATCCATACAAGGCTAACACAACCTATGGTAGACTGATGGAATAAAAGAACAACAAGTAGGATTCTGATATGGAAAAATCTGAGGAGGGAGAGCTTTCATGGTCTAACATGTTAGTGTCACGTTTTACATTGTCTCTACTTTGTCTTCTGAATTAGGCTGTATTCTCGTCCTTTTTCTCCACAATTTCCATAATGATAGCTATTTTTCTGTAAGTTATAGAACCATCATGGCCCACTAAAAATCCATGAGATATACAATTTATTTGGTATTCCACAATCTTCCTATACATCGTAAACACCCTCTTCCAGAGCCACTGCACAAAACTTTGTCTCCTCAAATATCTCCACTCAAAACAAATAACACCACCTACTTTTATTGAGAAGGAAACCATATGACGTATTTCTTCATTTATCTTCTTCAAACTGTCTAGATATCATAAGAGGATTTTCTTTGTAAATTCAGAATATTTACCTTAAAAATAAAAAGACAAGTTGAGATGCACAATAGACAATCACAATAATTTAAGTTACTTTGGTTTATACAGCTAAAAATTCATGTAACTGTTCAGCCATCTGGCTTACACATGGAAGAGAGTAGACTTACTGAATTGGCTGAGAACAAAAGGAGAACCATCTGGTCATCTAACAAACATTGCTTGAATGCCTACTCTGTGCCAGGAACTGTAACCAAAGTCAAAGATAATAGTTTGGTCATATGGGGCTCAATACAAGAAAGGCTTTTTCCAGTTGTTTAAATTGTTGGGCAACAGAGTAGGCTATCTTGAAAACCTATAAATATTCCATTTGTCAACCAAATACCTACTGACCACATCACATATTATAAAAAGTTTTATTTTTTCCCATTGCAGAAGAGATTAAAATAATTCAGTTACTTTTAACTCAATGCTTCTTTGGAATGATAATTCTAGGTCCCTTTCCTGCCCAGTATTCATTTTCTACCCAGCACTCTTTTTATTTCCACATTCCTTTAAAAATGTATCTATTCTCAGGTTTATCTTTTTGCTGATGACTCATAATTGGGTTTCTCTAGTCCTAAGAAATCCTTAAGCACCAGTCATACTTAGCCCTGTTTACTGGGCATTTCCATTTGAATGTTTTTCTGTCTGTCCCAAATTAAAATATTTAATCAAACTTATCTTTAGCTCAAAACTCAGTCCCCTTTCTGAGACATACATTTCTATCAATAGCACCATTTTATTTTTTAGTAATTTTGGCACAAAATCTTTTAGTGACCATTGAGGTACTATGTCCCTAGGCCTTAGAATTGGTGATCAATCATGTTGGCTCAATATTTCTAATGTTCTCTCACCACTTTTAAAAAAATGTTCCACCTACCCTTCCAAGTTCATGACTCTCTATTCCTTAGGCTAAGAAGTAGGACACACTAACAAATCTCTGTCTTTCCTGCCATTTCTCCAAATAAATGAGCACATGTGCTCTTTTTATTTTAAGATTTTATTGCCTATTAATTCTAGCACTTATCAAAATGTAAATGGATTTGGACCATATTTTTCTACAGCTACTATGAATAAAAATAATTCATTTCCCTTCACCTCAGGTAGCACAAAATATTCAGTAGGTATTTTATAGAATGGAAGAATGAAAGTAAATCACTAAAATACTCGAGTCATTTGCAATTTGAAAAACTCTAGGTAAGTGTGACTTATTTCATTGTTTCTTGTTTTTACACATGACAAGTCAAACTAGACCAACCTACAACATTATTGCACCTATGGGACTCCTTTTAGGAGCTGGTTCTGCAAAGGATGGGCCACAGTCTTTCCTGGATGTACAACACCCACCTCCAGGATTTATATAGATTGACATGTGGCTAGTAGTAATTCTGTTTCCCTGCATTGATTCGTTGTTGCACTTCATTATACTAAACAGTAAGCACCCTACAGGCAGGAACTTTGTTTTCAAGTAAGCATCTGAATTCTTAGATCCTAGCAGAGTGTGGCATTTTATAAAATTGTTCAGTAAAGAAACCCTGATAATTTTTTTTTTTTTTGCTTTTTGAAGATGTGATTAAGAAAATAAAAAGACAAACCACAGACTGGGAGAAAATTGGGACAAATGACCTTGCTCATTAAGCAATTGTATCCAGATTATATAAAGAACTCTTAAAACTCAGGAATAAGAAAAATAATAATAATAAAAATCCAGTTTTTAAAAATGGGCAAAATATTTGAACAGGTGCTTTACCAAAAAAGAGATAATAGCAAATAAGCACATGAAAATATGCTAGCAGCATACAAGTAGGAACACAATGATATACTACTATACACTTATTAGAATATCAAAAATGAAAAAGATTGACCAAGTGTTGGTAAATATGTGGATCAACTGGAATTCTCATCCATTTATGTGGGAATGAATAGTACAATCACTTTGGAAAACAGGTTGTCAGATTTTAATTTTTTTAAAAGATTTTATTTATTTATTTGACACGGGGGAGGGGAGAGCAAGCACAAGCAGGGGGAGCAGCATACAGAGGGAGAAGCAGGCTCCCCGCTGAGCAAGGAGCAAGGACTCTGGGATCACCATCTGAGCGGAAGGCAGCCGCTTAACCGACTGAGCCACCCAGGTGCCCCAGATTGTCAGATTTTTATATCTTAAACTTATACCTATGGTATGACCTAGTCATTTCACTCCTAGAAATCTACTCAAGGGAAAAGAAACCATGTGTCTTCATAAAGACTTGCATATGAATGTTCATGGCAGTTCTTTCATAATAGCCAAAAACTGGAAATGACCCAAATGCCCATGAACTATTTAATGAATAAATGAATTATGGTATATTCATACAATGAAATACCTCAGCAATAAAAAGGGATGAACTAATGATACATATGACAACATATATAAATCTCAAAATAATTATGCTGAATGAAAGAAGCCAGGAATAAAAAGAGTGCATACTGTACTATTCCATTTGTATAAAATTCTAGAAAATGTGATCTACAGTGACAAAAAGCAGGTTATTAGCTGTCTGAGGATAGAGAGGGGTACAAAGAGAGATTACAAAAGGAAACAAGGAAACTTTTGGATGTGTTGTACACTTTAAAAGTATGCAGTTCTTTATTAATTAAACCTCAATAAATCTGTAAAAAGAAAAAAGGAAGAAGAAGAAGAAAGGAAAGAAAGAAGAAAACCCCCTGCTATTCACTATATTTGAAGATCCCTATCATGTGGACAAATACAGTCATAGAAGATGACTTGCATTTATTAAATGAAAATCTCTGAAGATTATTGCTGCAAATGTAAGATGGACACAATCATTTATTCATTTAACCTATACTTATTTAGGATTTACCATCTTCTAGACAGTATTTCAGGTGCCAGGGATATATGTGTGAATAATGCAAGTGAAGTTCCTGCCCTCTTGGAGGTTACATTTTATGGGTCAACATGCTTAACATACAAATAGGTTCTTTGTCATTGCCAGGAATAGTGAGGCAGAGAAAGCTGACAGGAATGGTGGGGAGGAGGGTTGCTATTTTAGCTTGGATAGTCAGGGAAGATCTGACTGGTGACATCTGAGCTTAAAAAGCTTTTTATAATATTAATGCTTTTAATTCCTAAATGTTCATTATTCCATATTTCATAATTTTTGAGACTTTGGATAGCAAATTGATATCCTACATAGTAACTGGTAATTCTTTGACCCTTTATGTGACTCACATTCTCGATCTTAAGAAAGAATTTTTGGGGTTTGTTGGTGGTGGGGGTAAGTTATAAAGAGTTAAACAAAATATATATAATTTAAAGGCCTGTGAGATTTCTAAAAGCCAAACATCAATTAGGAAACCAGTTTCAAATTAGAATCATCTCCCTTAATTACCACTTTGAAGGGAATTACCTTGCCCCCATAATAGAACATGTAGCTCCTTTTCATTTTGCAGCTGGGTCTAAGTATTCTGTTTTTTATTTACCTGTTCTTGTCTGTACTGATTTTTACATGTCAGAATCAATATGTTCATAGCGATGAATGATGAGATCATCTATATGATCATATTGGGGCATCTGTGTTATTACCTATCATTCACTCATCCATCCAGCATGTACTAAGCACCCACTAAGCTCTGAGCACTAACAGCTGCATGTGACCATGGCAATGAATCAGATATAAACCTTGAATTTGAATAACTTATTGTCTGCTAAGGATAATTACATGTAAATAAAGGAGAAATGAAATTGTCAGAGGTGTTGTCTTACAAGATAAAAGAGAGGGAGAAAGACAACTTGTCAACACCATGATTATGGGGTGTCCTCAGTGATCTTTCCATAAGCTCAAACTTCTCCCCCTCTTCCTACAATGTCTTGTACCTAGTTCTTTGGAGCTAACTAGACTTGGTGAAATCCTTTTCTGTACTTGAACTTTCTCCAGCTGTTCACCTGAAATGGCAGAGATGACAATAAGGATTAACAGATATAAAAATTATAAAGTGTCTAACAGATTAGACGTCTAACTAACGTTAGTTCCTTTCTCCTATGTTTTATTCACCCTAAAAACCAAGTCTGATTTTATACTTCAAAGCTTTAAAAAATTATTATAAAATACTTTGGATACAGAAGGGTTTAAGGAATAATATAATAAACTCAGCTTCAGAAATAAAACCTAATCAATAGTTGATACATCCTGTGTACCAGACCCCCTTACCTCCCAGTAGTACGTTCTCCAAAGGTAGTAACTTCTATCCTGAATTTGCTATTAATCCCATGCATTTCTTTATATTTTTACTGCGTATGTATTCATATATGCTATGTATGTATACAGAGTTGCTTTGTGTGTTTTTAAGCTTTGCTAGATAACATCATACTCTAGGTATTCTGAAAAACAGACTTTCCTGAAAATGTCTTTGTAAGATGCATCCTCATTGATCTGTATAGAGCTAGTTCAGTCAATTCTCTGTTCATACTCTTTCATCATATGAACAATTCATGATTTATTTATTCTTGCCCCGGTTGGTAGACTTAACAATGCTGCTTCAACACCGTTCCAGCTACACAAGGTGCCCCATGCAAATGTGTGAGAGTTTCTAAGGGGTACACTTAGAAGTGAAATTGTTGGATCATGAAATGTGCACAGCTTCTATCATAAAATCCCACTAGCAGTATATGAATCCCTACTTTCCTACATTCTCACTAATTCCTGGCATAGTATATATAAAAATGTTTTCAAATGAAAGGGTGTGAATTGGTGCTTCAATATGGTTTTAATTTATGTTTTCCTTCCTACTACTGGAGTTGAGCATCCTTTCACATGCTTAGTGATCATCTGGGCTGCTTCTTGTATGAATAATTTTTGCCCATTTCCTCAAAGCATCTTCACAGCAGAATTACACTTTCATCTTCTCCAACTTTAAATGTTAAAGTTTTGATATAATGCACTTGAAACTTTTGGAATATTAAAAAAGAATAAGATCCTCCTTACCATCTTTGTCCACAACCACCCAATTTTCCTCTTTGTAATTAGCTTTTCTTCAGATCTGAAATATGAAAGTGCATGGGGATTAATTTTTCCTTAGTTCTGTCTATGCACTGAGAAAAAGGAATATAGTAAGTAGAGTAAAATTTAGAGTTCTGTGGCAATTTTTAGAGGACTAGAGAGACCATAACCAGTCAAGAAGCTTTCATTATCCTTGACCAGAGAGACAGGATGAAGATGAAAGAGAGACAGTGATCACTGATGCTTGGAAGTCACAAAGAAAATTGAGGATGGAAGGTCTCATACCATCAAAGAGCTCAGGCCAGGACTATCCTTCAATATAGCAGCCCCAGGAACCAATGGCTTATGTGTGAACATGTCTATCCTCATACAGGGTGATGAACACCAAGTTGTATGGAGATGAGAGAGTCAGCATCTGCTAACCAAATTTTTTCATGAAGTCTGTGAAATCATGCTGGATGTTGTTTCAAGGTTCTCTGACATTATAATGAATAATATGCCTATGACTTGCATTTATTGTCTGCTATATAGAAAATACTTTACATACTAGGTCATTGGATTTCTCAACCTCCTAACAGGGTTTTAAACCTTTCATAGATGAGGAACCTGAGGTTCAAACTGGGGAAAAGTTTACCCATAGTTCTAGCTGATATGTTACAGATCTTGGGTATTGTTTGCCTTGTAATGAAGCTGTAGATTTAATTGAAATTGATGAGAATGAGAGTTTAGTTAGGTATTCTCAAGTTCAAATTGTATAATAACCCACTTAAAAGTAAGAATTACTAGTTTATTGAGAAATGTCCAGGTTATTTCACACCATACTTCACATGATATTTCTTTACGATGAAGTTATCATGTGTCGGTATATATAAATCTCTGAAAGGTGGATACCAGGTTATCATCTGAGAAAGATCTGACTGGAAATCCAAACAGGACATTTCTAAATATGCAACCATCTTCCCCTGAATATTGGTAAGGAGAATAAGTCACTTCTTTGTAGCAACCTTCTGGGTTTATCATAAAAATAATAGAGTCTTAGATTTAGGCAATTTGTGAGCAATTTTCCTTTCTGCAGGGGGAAAAAAAAACCTAGCCCTAGGATCCCAGGCTTTCATATGCTAGCCAAAATGAATGCCTTCAGGATTTGTTTCCAGAGCTCCCTAAAACATTCCCAACTGTCCTAAGCTCCCCATTCTTAGAGGCCATGGGATGTAATCTATTATGAACTCTAGGGGTCTAACTGCTGATACTAGAAAGTAAATTGCTACTTGAGGAAGTTTCCCAAACAAAAAACACAATGTATTTTATAGAGAAATTAAAACATTTGTTTTAAAAGGTGATGTGTTCCCCTGAAACGCTTTGTGCTTTCAGCAGAATGAGTCCAAGCCAATTTGGGGGATTTTATTCAACTTTAAAACTGCCATGGCCATGAATCCAGAGAAGCTGTTTACTTCCTTTGAAGTTTCCTTTCATTTGGAGCTGACAGGGTTTTAGCCAAGTTTGGCTTCAGGAGACCTTCAGAGATTGTTCTCTGCCCAGGTTGAGTCCTCTCTGTGTGGTGGTTTAGCCCTTGGCTTAAATTTCACGGGGAGGACCAGATTACTGAAATCCAAGGCAGAGTGGATAAGTGTTTCTAGCACAGGGAGAGGTTTTTGAGAGGATCATGTATGTGTATGCGTGCATGTCTGTGTGTGTTGGTTTGGTTTTCCTGAAATGAGTCCATGAGCTGTATATTGAAAAGTTAAATTGCATTTAGTATGTTCTAAACATTTGCGTTTATCAGATCTAGGAATAACTTTGTTTCAAAATGGTAATGATTATACAATGGTTATTCTCTCTATATCACTATTTTCCCATGTAATTATTAGCTGACTTGAGATAATGATGAAATAATCTTGGTAAATGGTCTAATAAAAAAATAGTGTCATGCCAAATTGACCGTGAGCAGCAATGAAAAAGTAGCACATGAAAGTGGTTAAGTGTATTACCCGAAGTTCCCATTACTGTATTCAGCCATCTCGCCTTACGATGTCCTAATATTTCTCTTAAATAGGGTCATGGATCATTAATTCCCTGGCCTTGAAATCTCTTATTATTAAAAGTGTTACTTAGCAACTTTTAGACATTGAAGTTAATCCAAATAAGAAAAGCCAGAAGGTCTGTTGGTCTGTTCACTCTTATTGTAAAAAACGATTGATGTCCTGTCCTGGAATATTTTTCATTTGCTTTCTTAGAATTATATTGTCTTGACTGGGATAGGAAAAAAGGAGTAAAATGTGAGTTTCCTTGGCTCCCATAGATTAACGAACAAAATCACAAACATATTTGGTATTCATCTCATATGTCTGCCTTGCTGTTCTTCATACATGAAAATGACTCTCATCTCTCCTCCAAATGTTGGACTCAGTGTTTAAATAATATATGCTATCTAATATCCAGTTAATACATGCAGTAGGCTCAAATAAATCTACTTTTTCTGCAGGTTTGATTGCACTGGCTACAATATTTTGCTAAAAGCAATCAGATTTATCTTGATTACTCTATGCTAATTGATGAAGCCCCTAGAGCTATTCAGAATGAGAGCACCACTTCCATTGTGTTCCTATTATACTTTACTACACACTTCCATTTAGGCATTTATCGTCCTGTATCATCCAATCATGCTGACTTCGTGGGCGTGTGACCTGAGCCGCCAGGCGGTGCCCACATTTGTCAGGGCCCCACTCATGGTTTAAAGCTGCACTGTGGCTCTCTTAAAATTCCTAATATTTGAAGAGGCTTTACATTTGCATTTTGTACTGGGCTCACATATATAGCTGACCCTGCTTACATGTCTGTCTTCTCTACTGGAGATGAACTATTTGAGGGAAGGGATTGTACTTCTTGATCCAATTCAGTGCATGTTGTAGGGATTGATTAAGTTAGCCTCATTGAAAGCAAAAAGCTTTGATTACTCATAATACAGCCTGATAATACATTATTACTTTGTGTCAAGCTTTGAACAGAAACTTCTTTTTTTGAGCTGGAATTTGTGTCTACATGATTCAGTCAGTGTATTTTAAGTATATCAGTAATGTCCCTGGAATGCTTTGGGTACTAAGGCATGAAAAATTAAGGATCAAAGACACAGTTGTTCCCAAGAAGGAGCTTAGAGTTAAGTGTAATAATAAAACTAACATCTGAGAATAGAAAAGGTTGTATGATTAAATTTTTTAAATCCCATATCGTTATTAAGTTAGGAAAATTTCTTACTGAATAATGGGGTCATCTAGGAAGCAGTGGCCATTAGCTACCGTCATTCTTTGTTCTACTTATAAATAATGCTTGCCTTCATTTTTTCCTTTTAATTAGATCTAAAAAGCTGCTTCTTTGGGATACCTTCATGCACTATTGGTAGGGATAGAAATTGTGATAAACTTTCTATATGGTAATTTGGAATCATAATAAAAATATCCTAAAAATATGCAAACCTATTCACCCAGCATTTCTATTCTAGGATTTTCTCCTGAAGCACACTACATCTATAACAGCAAAACATTGGAATAAATGTCAAATAAATAAACTATTTTAAAATGATATAGAGTACATATAATAAAAATAAAATATAAAATTATTATGAAATCATACTTAAATCAGTATGATTCTAATTTTATTTTTTCATGTATAAATGCATTAAGAAGTGGAAATAAACATACAAAAATGCTAAAAGTTATGCTCTTTTGGGAGAAGGGATTCTAGATCATTTTTGTTTTCTTTTTTACATTTCTATATTTTAAAAATGATTTTAGAGGCACCTGGGTGGCTCAGTCAGTTAAGCCTCTGCCTTCAGCTCAGATCATGATCCTGGAGTCCTGGGATGGAGCCCCCTGAGTTGGGTTCCCCACTCAGTGAGGAGTCTGCTTCTCCCTCTGCCCCACCTCCGCTCGTGTTTGCTCTCTCTCTCTCAAATAAATAAGTAAAATATTTTTAAAAAATAAAACATAAAAATAAAAATGATTTTAAAAACAGTTTTAAAATATCACTTTTCAATGTTTGAGTTTACATCCATCTTTGTTAAAAATACTAACCTAAAATTATGTACATGTATATCAAAGATTGTAACTAGAATTTAAAAACCCTTTGGTCGTATTTGAATTTTCCAAACCCTAATTAGTCTTTAAAAGCAAAGATGTTGAACATGGGAAGTTCTCTTTTATACCAGTCTTTCAACAAGTATCACTTGGAATCAGCATCATGGGCAAACACCAACTGTCCAGCTTTGCAAATCATACCGCACCACCTTAAAGGTACAGGGAAACAACAAATCTTTCCTGGATTTTGGGGAAGACTTCAGAGTGACAAATCCCAAAGTAAATATGTATGACTGGGACTACTGAATTGACAGAAACTGGTCTCTTTGAAAATGGTGGCAGAACCTTTCTGTGTTTTAGCAGAGTATCTTGTTCATAGCTCAGTTTTAGCACTTGGTACTTAGTGTGCCCGAGCATCTCTTCACAGGTCTGCTTCCATTACTAAACACCACACCACTTGAGGGCACGGAGCACATATTTTTCATGTGCACTCCTAATGCGCAGTCAGACACTGGCATGTAGTAAGACACCATTTGGGTTTTGAGGAAGAAAAAGGAGTGGCCAAGTCAGGTCTTATTTATCTTAAGGTGGGTATATTGCTTGACATTTAGTGTTCAACATTTAATGTCAAATATGCTTTATAAGTGCTCTTTATGAACTTATTCAAATCATATAGAACCAAGTTTTGATGTCAAAACTTGAGTAAGAGGATGGAAGCATGCCTTCAATTTAGTTATGATAGACATTTAGTCCGGGAAGAAACACTTTTGTCAGGCATTGTCTTAGATCATTTGGCTGTCAATTTTATATTCAATTATTACTAAACAAATATTAGCAGATAGCCTGGTATAAAAAGAACCAAGGGACTTAAATAAATTCACTCACTCAGTCTCTGTTTCCTGTTGTATCAAATGGGAATATCACTACTTGTTTGTCATACCTCAGAATTTTGTATGAATCAAATTTTTAAAAATGTATTTGTGTATATGTATTTTAATCTTTATATTATATAACATATATTTGTATATCATACACATAATATATATATATAAACAGTTTGAATCACTGTAGAAATACTACTTGTTATATGCAAAGACATATGCTAAGTGATCTGGAAACAATGATTTAAACCCAAGATCTCTGTCTTCAGGGAATTTATAATACAATTGCAAGTTTGGATTGTTCACTCTAATAATGGGAGTAACCAATGGTTTTTTGGAACACAGAGCAGAAGTACCATCATGAAGAATCAAGCCATCAGGTCCTCCTATTCCTATTATAGACTTTATGAACCTGCACTTCCAACTGCTCAGACTTCCAGACAGCTGGGAACCTTAATTTTGGTAATTTTGCACATTTGAAACAGTGACAAGAGGCAAAGATTCTTATTGTTCTTTTTGAGTTTGTTTTACTTTGAATAACATATAATTTCCAAGAAAAACCATGGACCATAACTTTCCCTAAATTGTATTTCTGAAGTTAAGAGAGATGAAGGGAAAACAGAGAGGTGGGAGCAGTAAGAAAGAAAGAGAGTATGAAGGGCAGGAAGGGAGGGTGGGAAGTTGGGAGAGAGAGGGAAGGAGGGAATCAGGACCCTCTGGGAAGGTTCCATTAGCATCTCACCTTCCCCTGTCTCCTAGGCTTGTGAGAATACTTGCTGCTCAATATATTTCCTCGGCGAGGACACTTGATAAAGATTTTAATATCGTTGTATAAAAGCTTTAAAAAGTATAATAAACCCTCCTAAAATCACCACCACCAAACCAAAAGGAAGGGAGAGATTATGTTTAAGAAGTAAGTTCATACAGTAGTATAAAATTGGCACCACTAAGAAATTCTGTCACCTTGGGTAAACTCAGGCATGTCCAAGATGTAAATCAAATGCACCTTGAACTTGGACAGTTTGAGTTTTACCTGGAAGAACACAGAAGAAATTGCTCAGGTAATAATAGCCCCGAGATTTATGCAGAGCAGATGTGGGATGTGAGGTGGGGAGTAAACCACTCTTATCCTCCTTTTATCTGGGCCCCAATTTCCTGTAACTCCATTGTCTAGGGAGTCCAGACCAAATTCTGGACTTGCTATAAACTTTACCCAACCTTCAACTATACTCGTTTTTATGTAGTTTTATATTAAATCATCCAAGGCCCTCACAGAATCATAGGGTGAGTTTGTGGTAGCTTTTCCCCAAATTATTCTGGGATGTGTTTGGATTGGCATTTAAGCACCAGTTTTACTTGTCTCAGAATGTAAATCAAAGAAATAATCATTTCTGGGTAGATTCAGACCCAAATATCTCAGTACAGCCCAAGTACATAGACAGCCAGTAGAATGTTATATGTTTTGATACACTTTCATAAAATGCTGTTTGTACATCAAGAAAATGTTTTAAAACAAATCATGCCAATACTACACTCAATCGGTATTGTGGAGCACAACAGAAATCGTATAATCTGAGAAAAGATATTTAATAATTGGTGCCAATTTTTAGATGGTGGTCTTCTGAATTTTCTAAATTTCCTAATTAGGGTGTAGCAAATTTAATGACAAAGAACTGCACACAAGCCCCTAATTACAGTGGAGCACCACTGATATTGAGGAGCTAAAGAAAGGGTAACTAACATACCATCCATTTTGCCTGTTGCTAGTCCACAAAACGCATCAGAGTTCAAAACTATAAGATGAAACACATTCAGCCAGCCTGTTTTCAAAAACTCAACAGTCTGTGTTTTTGAAATGCACCAATTTAAATTTAAAGACACATATTTAACGTTTCCCCTTTGTAGGTTTTCAGCAGCAAACACACATGGAGTCACCATCTGTTTTCAGCCTGGTTCATTACCAATTCATCCCCTGCTCTGTATTATCAGATCAAGAAGGTGGACATAAATTTGGCCACCTGGGCACTGGTGTCATTAACGTGCAGTCCCGCCACACACTCGTAAAGTGGTTTTGCTTGGAGCTGTAACTTAGTGGTGCTTCCTTTTTCCATTTGATCAATGTCGAGTTTTGCTCAGAAAGCTCTTAATAATGGAATTTCAGAACAAACTAGAGAACACCAAGAACTTTCAGGAGTCTTTTGCCTACATATCCAGGAGAAAATGATTTTTGCATTTTCAGGGACAGACACAGACCAACAGAACAAAGCTGTCAGGAATAGGATCAGAGAGAAGGGAGGAAAAAGGCAGAGAGAGACACAGAAAGACATAAACAGGGACAGAAAAATATATAGAACCCTGTTCTTTTTATTTTTTTAATGAATATATGTAGAGAAGAGTTCAGACTGTTTCAATATAATTTCTGAGTATAACTCGTGATTGAAAATGGACGATTCCACTTTTGCTCTTTGTTGTAAAGGAAACCCACAGCTATTCATCCCAAGTCACTTATCACAAAATAAAGGTGTCACACTTAAAACAGATGTTTTACTTCCCTAACTAAAACTTTAACTGACCAAGTGTCACTTTGCAAATTACATTGAATTGAGAACTAATCTGATAAATTATGAGTTAATTAAAACATAAATTGCCCTGATTCCCTTTTAAACATTGAGCAAAATCACAGACACACAATTATCTTAGATATATGATAGGAAGTACTTTAACAATCACATCCTTAAGAGAAATTTAATGTAATTGAAAAATTACACAAATAACATAAAAATTCTCACTCCTGACTCTCATAAAAACTTTCTTCTTGGGATTCTGGACTGATTCAAATTTTAATAATTAAAAATCAGAAAGAAAATATTGGATCATTAACAGAATCCTTTACTGAAAAGCTACATATATGCAATTTTGAAGAATAAAAAGATGGTATCCAGACCATGGATTCTTATCTCAAGGGATTTACAACCAGTTGGTGAAATAAAAATAATTTGCTTGTTGAAAAAAAAGTTACAGCATTTTATTTAAAAGTGATATTAAGTCTTGAATTACACTTACAGTAGAAATTTAGACGAGAGTATCAGTGATAAGTCAGGGAGGCAAAGCTCCATGAAGGAGATGATGGCCAAGGGGAACCTGGTGAAGAATGGTGTATTAGTCTTGTAGGGCTGCCACAACAAAATACTATAGGCTGGCTGTTTAACAACAGAAATCTATTTCTCATAGTTCAGATGGCTGAAAAATCCAAGATCAAGGTGTTGGGAGGTTTGGTTTCTCTTAAGGCCACTCTCCTCGGTTTGAAGATGGCGGTCTTCTTACTGTATCCTCATGTGGCCTCTCCTCTGTGCACACATGCTTCTAGTGTCTCTTCCTCTTCTTTTTTTTTTTTTTTTTTTAAGATTTTATGTATTTATTTGAGAGAGAGAACGGTGGGGGGGAGCAGAGGGAGAGAAAGAATCTCAAGCAGATTCCTTGCTGAGTATGGAGCCCTACGAAGGGCCCCATCTCACCACCCTGAGATCATGACCTGAGCCTAAACCAAGAGTTAGACACTTAACCAACTGAGCCACCCAGGCGCCCCTCTTTTCCTCTTCTTATAAGAAAACCTACTGGACTACAGCCCCACTCTTATGACCTCATTTAACCTTAATTACCTCCTTGAAGTCCCTATCTCCAATACAGTCACACTGTGGGTTTTGCCTTCAACATATGGATTTTTGGAGGATATAATTCAGTCCATAATAGATGGGATTTGGATGTGGATATATTCTGTGGGGTGGGTGGTCAGTGATGTGATATCACATTCAAAGATTAGCCTCCTTAACAAAGAATAATTATAAGCTACCATTAATAGCAGCTTTAAGCTTTTTTGAAGCATAATTGACAAAATTTTAAGATATTTAAAATGTACAACATGAGGATTTGATATACATATATGTTATGAAAGGGTTCCCCTCATAGAGTTAATTAACAAATTCATCATCTCACATATTTAATTCCCCCTTTTTTGGTGAGAAAATTTAAGTTCTACTCTCTTAGCAAATTTCAACTGTACAGTACAGTGTTATGAACTATGATCAGCAAGAAATACAATAACTCAGATCTTACCCATCTTGCCCATCTTATAACTGAAAATGTGTCCCTTTTTTACCAACCACTCCCTATTTTCCCTACCTCTGGCAAACACTATTCTACTCTCTGTTTCTATGAGTTTAATTTTTTTTATGCCACATATAAGTGATACCATGCAGTATTTGACTTTTTCTAAGCTTATATTACTTAGCATAATGCCATCTAGATCCATCTATATTGTCATGTATGTTAGGATTTCTTCTTTTTTAAGGCTGAATAATATTTCATTATATATATATATATACACATTTTCTTGATCCACTCATCTGTTGTTGGACACTTAGGTTGTTTCCATATCTTGGCTATTGTGAATAATGCTGCAAAGAACATGGGTGTACAGATGTCTTTTTGAGAGAATAGTTTTGTTTCCTTCAGATATGTACCCAGAAGTGGGATTTCTGGAACATATGGTACATCTATTTTTAATTTATCAAGGAAGCTCCATATAGTTTTCCGGAGTGGCTGCACCAATTTGCATTCCCACCAACAGTGTACAGGGTTCCCTTCCTCCACATCCTTGCCAGTGTTTGTTATCTTGTGTCTTTTTTATAATAGCCATCCTAAGACGCATGAAGTAATAATTCATCGTGGGCCTTTGGGAGGCTTTGGGGGGATAACTAGAACCATTTTAATGGAGATTGTGAAGAGATTAGGCTTTGGAATAAGTTAATATTAGTTAAAAATGAGTATGAGGGGTTTTTAAAATTTACTTGGGATTAACTTCATTATTCAACATATATTTTTGTTTTTTTTCCTAGCTTTATTGCAGTATAATCGACATATAGATTTTATTAGTTTAAGGTGTACAATGTAATGGTTAGATATATGTCTATATTATGAAATGACTACGACAATAAGTTTAGTTAATATCCATCACCTTACAGTTATAACTTTTTTTCTCATGATGAGAACTTTTAAGATCTCTTATAGCAACTTGTAAATATATGGTACAGTATTATTAACTATAGTCATCATGCTATACATTACATCCCCAGAACTTATTTTATAGCTGGAAGTTTGTACCTTTTGACCACTTTCATTCATTTTCCCTACCGCGACCCCGCCCCCTGCCTCTAGCAACCACCAACCCATTCTCTGTTTCTATGAGTTCAGGTTTTTTAGGTTCCACATGTAAGTAAGATCATTAAGTATTTGTCTTTTTCTTTCTTACTTATTTCACTTACAATAATGTCCTTAAGTTCCATTCATGTAGTCACAAATGGCAGGATTTCTTTCTTCTTTATGACTGAAAAGTATTCCATTGTATGTATATAAACATTTTCTTTATTCATCCCTCAATGGACACTTAGTTATTTCCATGTCATGGCTATTGTAAATAATGCTGCAATGACATGGGGGTGGAGACCTCTCTTTCAGTAGTGATTTTATTTCATTCAAATGTATACCCAGAAGTGAGATTGCCATATCATGTGATTGTTCTATTTTTAATTTGGGGGAGGACCTCCATAGAATTTTCCATAGTGGTTGAATCAATTTATCCTCCCATCAACAGTGCACAGAGGTTCCCTTCTTTCCACGTCTTCACCAGAATTTATCTCGTTTGTTAGTTTTCATGGTAGCCATTCTAACAGATGTGATGTGATATCTCCTTGTGGTTTTCATCAGCATTTTCCTTATGATTAGTTATGTTGAGCATCTTCTCATTAGTTATGTTGGCCATCTTTGGAAAAAATGATCCTTTATTCATTCATTTAGATCCTTTATTCATTTTTTAACTGGGCTATTTCTGCCATTGAGCTGTATGTTTCATATATATTTTGGATATTAATCTCTTATTGGATATGTGTTTTGCAAATATTTTCCTCTCCCATAGATTGCTTTTTCATGCTGTTGATATTTTCCTTTACTGAACAGAAGCTTTTAGCTTCAAGTGCTCGCTCTTGTTTATTTTTGTTTTTCTTGCTTTTGCTTTTGGTGTCAAATCCAATTACTGACAAGACCAATTTCAAGGAGCTTAGCACATATGTTTTTTTTTTCCCCCACATGTTTTCTTCTAGGAGTTTAACAGTTCCAGAGCTTATATTTAAGTCTTTAATCCATTTTTTGATATGTGGTATAAGATGGGGATTTTTTGATGTATGGTATAAGATGGGGATTCAGTTTCATTTCTTTTCATATGGCAATCCAGTTTCCCAGCACCATTTATTGAAAAAACAATTTCCCCATTGTATATTATTGGCTCCTTTGTTGTAAATTAATTGACCATATATGCATGTATTTATTTCTGGGCTCTCTATCCTGTTCCATTGGTCTATGTGTCTGATTTCATGCCAATATAATACTGTTTTAATTACTATAGTTTTGTAATATAGTTTGAAACTAGTAAGAATGCCCCCAGCATTGTTCTTTTTTCTCAAGATTTTCTTTGGCTATTTGATATCTTTTGTGATTCCATATACATTTTAGGATTGTTTGTTCTATTTCTATGAAAAATACCATTGGAATTTTGATAGAGATTGCATTGAATCTGTAGATCACTTTAGTAGTACGGATATTTTAACATTATTAATTTTTCTGTTTCATGAACATAGGAAATCTTTCCATTTATTTGTGTCTTCTTCAGTTTCTTTCATCAGGGTCCTACACTTTTCAGTGTACAAATCAGTCATATCCTTGGTTAAATTTATACCTAAATATTTTATTCTTTTTGATGCTATTATTAATGGGAGTGTTTTCTTCATTTCTTTTCTTTTTTGAGAGAGAGAGATCAAAAGCAGGGGGAGGGACAGAGGGAGAGGGAGAGAGAGCATCTTAAGCAGGTTCCACACTCAGCATGGAGCCTGACCGGGGGCTCGATCTCACGACCCTGAGATCATGACCTGAGTCAAAATCAAGAGTCAGATGTTTAACCAACTAAGTCACCCAGGAGCCCCTTTTTTTCTTCATTTCTATTATTTATTTTTCATTGTTAGTGCATAGAAACACAATTAAGTTTTGCATATTGATTTTGTATCCTGCAATTTTATTGGATTTGTTTATTAGGTAAAACAGAGTGTTTTTTTGGTGGAGTATATCAGATTTTCTATATATACTGTCATGTCATCCACAAAGAGAGACAATTTTACTTCTTCTTTCCTGATTTGAATGTCTTTATTTTTTTTTCTTGCCTAAATGCTCTGGCTAGGACTTCCAACATTGTGTTGAATAAAAGTTAGGAGAGTAGGCATCCTTGTCCTATTCTTGATCTTAAAGGAAAAGCTTCCAGCATTTCACTGTTGAATATGATGTTAGCTGTGGGTTTGTCATATATGGGTTTATTAAGTTGAATACATTTCCTCTACCCAGTTTGCTGAGAGTTTTTATCATGAAAGGATGTTGTATTTTGTCAAAAACTTTTTTGCATCTATTGAGATAATCATATGATTTGTATTCATTTTGTTAATGTGGTGTATCACATTGATTTCCAAATATTGAACCATCTTGCATCTTTAAAATAAATTCTACTTGATCAGGGTGCATGATCCTTTTAATGTACTGTTAAATTCAGTTTGCTAATATTTTGCTGAGAATTTTTGCATCTGTGTTCATCAGGAATATTGACCTCTAGTTTCCTTTTCTTGTAGCACGCTTGTCTGATTTTGGTATCAGGGTAATGCTGTCCTCATAAAATGAGTTTGAAAGTTCTCCATCCTCTCCTATTTTCTGGTAGAGTTTGAAAGTATTAGTATTCTTTAAATGTTTGGTAGAATTCCCCAGTGAAGTCATCTGGCTTTAGATTTTTGTTTCTTGGGAGGTTTTTGAATACCAATTCAATCTCCTTACTAGTAAATGGTCTGTTTAAATTTTATTTTTCTACATGATTCAGATCTGGGTAGATTGTATATTCCTAGGAATTTAGCCATTTCTTCAAGGTTGTCCAAGTTGTTGGCATGCAATTGTTGATAGTAATGTCTTATGGTCCTTTGTATTTCATTTTCATATGTTGCAAGAAATCTTTTGATTTCTTCACTGATCCATTGGTTGTTCAGGAGCGTGTTGTTTAATCTCTGCATGTTTGTGAATTTGCCAGTTTTCTTCTTGTAATTGATTTCCAGTTTTAAACCTTTGTGGTGGGAAAAATGCTTGATGTGATTTTCAGTCTTCTTAAATTTATTATGAATTATTTTGTGGCCTAACATATGATCTTTCCACAGAATGTTCCATGTGCACTTGGAAAGAATCTTTTTCTGCTGCTGTTGGACAGAATTTTCTGTAAATATCTGTTAGTCCCTCTACTCTAACAGGTAGTGTAAGTCCAATGGTTCCATAATGATTTTCTATCTGGACAATCTATCCATTGTTGAAAGTGGGGTTTTGAAATCCCATACTGTTGGGACGCCTGGGTGGCTCAGTCGGTTAAGCGTCTGCCTTCGGCTCAGGTCATGATCCCAGGGTCCTGGGATCGAGTCCCGCATCAGGCTCCCTGCTCTGCGGGGAGCCTGCTTCTCCCGCTGCCTCGGTCTCTCTCTCTGTCTCTCATGACTAAATAAATTAAAAAAAAATAAAATCTTTAAAAAAAAAAAAAAAGAAAGAAATCCCATACTGTTATTGTATTTCTCTCTATTTCTCCCTTCAGATCTGTTAAAATTTGCTTTATATATTTAGGTGCTTCTATACATAATAGGTCTATAAACATTTATAAATATATCTTCTTATTGGATTGACCCTTTTATCATTATATCATGATCTTCTTTGTCTCTTATTACAGTCTTTGGCTTAAAGTCTATTTTGTTCTATAAACTATAGCTACCCCTGCTTTCTATTGGTTTCCATTTACATGGAATATCTTTTTCCATCCCTTTACTTTCAGTCTCTGTGTGTGCTTAAAGATACACTGAATCTCTTGTAGGCAGAACATAGTGAGGTTTTTTAAAAAAAAAAAAACTTTTATCCATTCGGCCCTTTTATGTCTTTTGGTTGTAGAATTTAGTCCATTTACATTTACAGCATTGTTGATAGGTATGAACTTACTATTGCCATTTGTTCATGGTTTTCTGTTTTATAATTCCTTTGTTTCTTTCTTCCTCTGTTCCTTTGTAATTTGGTGGTTTTCTGTAGTGTTATGTTTTGATTCCATCCTCTATTTTTTGTATACCTACTGTAAATTTTTGTTTTGTCATTACTATGAGGCTTACGTAAAATGTCTTGTAACAGTCTATTTTAAGCTGATAACTTCAAATGCATACAGAAACTTTACATTTTTACATTCCCCCCCCAACATTTTATGTTTTTGATGTCACAATTTATGTCTTTTTACACTGTGTATCCAGTAACAAATTATTGTAGTTATGGTTATACTTTTCTTTCAATTTTAAAGTAGTTATGTGATTTATATACCCATGTTACCTGATAGTGTTTTGAATTTAACTATATGTTTACCTTTCCCAGTGAGTTTTATACTTTCATATGTTTTCCTGTTACTAATTAGCATTCTTTTATTTCAGCTTGAAGAACTCCCTTTAAAATTTCTTGTAAGGTCAGTCTAGTGGTGATGAACTTTTTTAGCTTTTGTTTGTCTGGAAAACTCTTTCTTCTTTAATTCTGAAGGACAGCTTTGCTGGATAGAGTATTTTTGGTTGGTAGGGTTTTTTTGTTTGTTTCTTTCTTTCAGTACTTTGAATATACCATCCCACTCCTTCCTGACCTACAAAGTTTCTGCTGAAAATCTTCTCAGAGTTGTATGGTGGCTCCCTTGTACATAAAGTGTTGCTTATATCTTAATGCTTTTAAGATTCTTTCCTTATCTATAACTTTTGACAATTTAATTATAATGTTTCTTAGTATGGGTCTCTTTAAATTCATCTTATTTGTTCTCTGGGCTTCCTGGATCTAGAAGTCTGTTTTTTTCTCCAGGTTATGGAAGTTTTCAGCCATTATTCTTTTGAATAAGTGTTTTGCTCTTCCTCTCTCTCTTCTCCTTCTAAGAACCCTATAATGCATATATTGGCACACTTGGTTGTGTCCTATAAATCCCTTAAGCTGTCTTCACTCTTTCATTCTTCTTTTTTCTCTTTGCTCCTCTGATTAGATAAATTCCATTGCTCTGTCTTTGAGCTTGCCTAGCCTTTCTTCTGTTTGATCTAATCTCCTATTAAGCCCCTCTATTGAACTTTTCAGTTCAATCATTGTATTCTTTGGCTCTTTGATTTGTTTGGTGTGTTTTTATATTTTCTATTTGTTGAAATTTCTCACTTTATTCATTAATTGCACTCCTCTCCTCAGCATATTTATACTATTATTTTGAACTATCAGGTAAATCACTTATCTCCATTTTATTAAAATCTGTTTCTGGAGATTTATCTTGCTGTATTGTTTGGAACATAGTCCTCTGTTTCTTCATTTTCCTTGACTTTTTGTGTTGGCTTCTGTACATTAGATAAAATAGCCACCTCTCCCAGTTTTGATAGAATGGTCTTGTGTAGGAGATGAACTTCATCAATTATCCCAGCCCAAGCTCTTGGTTATCTCTCAAACATTTGTGATTGTCCAAGTTGGCTTCTTTGTTCCTAGTCTCCCTGAGAAGTTGAGAGGCCCATCAGTGTCCCAAAGGGGAAGATCACATTCATCATCTTAGTGCAGGCTGACTGGAAGCTGGACCCTCAGGCAGCAGCTGGGAAAGTATGTAGTTTCCAGGAAGAAATTGGGGGGATGTCATTTTGCCTCCTCCCTCTGTGCTGGGAATTACAGCCATGATGGGAGAAGGGAGTGTTTCTGCACCCATTAAAAACTGCTTCTTTGTTACATTTCTGTAGGGATCACGAATACAAGCTCCATTAGCTGTCAGTGCCCAGAGACCTGGAGGCTTGTCCTTCATGCAGCAGCCATGAAAGCTGTGGTCCCAGACATGTATATAAGCTCTTTCCAAGGAGATACTGGTGACTTAGAGTGGGCTGGAGGGAGAAGGTGGAGGGGTGTCCACCAGCTTCTCTGGTCTCCATGAAGGATTGTTGCCAGCCCCTAATGGCATGCTAAATTAGAAGCCTGACCATCAGTCATAAGCTTTTAAAGTATGCAGATAAACCCTTTTCTGGGAAAGGCTGTGAGATGGGCATTTTTGCCTGTTTCCTCTGAACTGAGCCCTAGGAGAATAGCCATTTAAGAGTTTCTTTTTTGTTTGCTACAGTCCTGTGGGATTTATGAATGGAAGTTCCATTGGTTATCAGAGCCAGGCAATCCAGGGACCTGTCTCTCAAGTGGCAGCACAACATCTGGGGTGCAGACATGTGTACAGGCTCTTCTCAGGGAGATACTGGTGACTTGTAGCTGGCTACAGGAAGGTGGCAAGGGAGGTGTCCACTGGTTCCTGTGATCTCCAGGGAGGATTACAGGTAGCCCCTAGATGTGTGCTAAATTAGAAGCTTAACCCTCAGGTAGCAGCTTTTAACATATACAGTGGACGTCTTTCAGGGAACAACTGAGAGATGAGCAATTTTTCCTGCTCCCTCTGCACTGAACCATAGGGACATAACCACAGTGGGTATTCACACCAGTTAACAATTGCTTCTTTGTTTGCCAGAGTCTCATGGACACAAGAGCTAAGTGTTTAGAGGTCCTGTTACTCAACAGGAGTCTTAAAAGTTGGGGTGCTATATATGGGTTGAAACCCTCCCCTCCTCATGGAGAAGCTGAAGCTTGGATCTCTCTCTTGATTGTATGGTGCTATGGTGGGAGTGGGGTTTATGGTGAATGTGTGCCTCAGTCTTTCCTACTCATTCCATTGTGGATATTTTCTCATTTGCCCAATGTGTCGGAGTTACTCAGCTAGTTTCTAGATCTCTTTCTGAGGTCATTACTCTCTAGCTGTACATTCAGTGTGTCTATGGGAGGAGGAGAATTCAGGAGGCTCCTATTTAACCATCTGGTTGACTGTCCACTAATGGAGTTTATAGATTGCCTACTCTTGTTGCATAGGGTAGGTATGTGGAGAAAACCTATAGGGATTTTTGGTACCTTGACTATCTAATGATATTATATGAATCTTTGGAAATTTGACAAATTGTACTACCATCATCAGGATGTCAATCTTTGCCATCAAAATGAGACACTTTATTAAAAGGACATATCAGTGTTCTAATTCTATGCCTAAGCAAGTTGATTATTTTGCTCAAATATTTTTTTGACTTTTTTTGCTTTTCTATATCTACTGACAAGGTTTTGACTAATAAGTAAGATAGTTTCTTTTTTTTCTTTTTGTTTTTGTTTTTGTTTTTTTTTTTTTCTTAATCCCAAGAAAAAGTAAGCTGAAAAACTGTATTACAGAGTGATGCCAGTCCATGCTAAGGTTACGCATAACCCCAGAATTTCAGTAGCTTAATACAATAAGGGTTTATTTCTTATTCATGCAAAGTCTGAGTTAGGTTTGGCAACCACCCAAGGAAACTGTTTTCCATGAAGTGACTCAGAGATCTAGGTTGCTTTCATTTTGTGGCCCTACCTTTATAGTCAAAACCAAAAGAGAAAAGAATTGCAGAACAGACACGTGCTCATATATGCCCTAGCCCTGAAGTGACACACATAATTTCCAGCCAAAATTCCACTGGTTAAAATCAATCACAAGGCCCCAACCAACTGCAAGAAGATTGAGAAATGGATGCTCCTTGTTGATCAGAAAGGAGAGAACTGGTTATGGGTATGCCATCAGTGTTTCTACCATTTAGTTTTTCCAGGTAATATACGTAGGAAAAAGCAAACTTGGAAGAAGGATGTGTAATGGGAAAAAAAGTTAGAAATGTATTTATTTAATTTGAAAATGTAATGAAAGTCCTTAGAACTATAGTTATCCTATTTTACACAGTAAACACTGAAAAAAGTACTTTAACACTTATCTTGCTTTCCAGTTAAATACCATGATTGTGTATGTGTGTAATACCTAACTCTGTTCAAACATGTATGGTCCTACATCAGAGGGCTGTTACAAAAGTACCTCAATAATTACAAGTTTAAAAAAAATCCTCATTGTTGAAAATTACAAACCCAAGGACCTATAATTCACAAAATGCTTGTTTTGTTGTTCACTTGATATAGTTTATTAAATTTGAAAGAAATAAAGGAAAATTCTTTCTTGGGTCATTGAGATAATTATTTCATCATAAATGTAGATGAAATTGGTAGGTGATAGGGTAACCTGAAATTAAGTATCATTATCACATTTGTGTAAAGAGTAGTTTCCAAAGTTTTTTGAGCATTGACTTATTTTAAGTTCTTTCTACACTGAAAACATTTTCGAGGAGATTATAAAGTATTGGTTAGTTTCACTCTTCGAGTGTACAATGGGGAAAACAATTTGAGAAGACCAAACTCCTCAATTATTACAAATTTTTCCTAATTGTCCTTCACTTCTCTTGATATTTTTATTCTAAAATGAGGGGGAAGGAAACAATGTAAATGTTAAATCCCAGCTCTTGGTCACTGTTAGCAACTATTTGTTCCTAGTTTTTCTCCCTGGACACTTTTCCAAGTCTCTTTACCAGTTCATGTCTAAGAGTTGGATGCTTTTAAGGCTCTTTTTTCCTCCTTGGACATTCTCTGTCTGCATCAGCCCATAAGCTTGGTGCTCAGTGCCATTTATATACCGATATACCCCACAATTATATCTCCAGAGCTGAACTTTTCCCTAAGCTCCAGATTTAGAGATATCTAACATAAAGATATCAAACAGACATCTCAAATTTATCATGTGAAAAATTGATTTATGTATTCTACAGTTTTCCCCATCTTCCCTATATATCCTGTTGCATAAGGCAAGAACATAGGGGACATATTCATTTCCCTTTTTTCCTTCATGACTACCCCTACATCCAACTCACTGGCAAAAGTGTGGGCTCTTCTGCCAAACTATGTCCTGAATCCACCCACTTCTCTCCTCCTTTACTGCCACCTACCAGCCCAAGTCACATTAGTTCTCATCTGATTACTGAAATAACCTGCTAATTTGTCTTTCTGCTTTCACTCTGAAAACCAACCTTCCACACAGGAGCCCAAGTGAATAGGTTAAAGGAATCAAATCATATCATTCCCCTGCTTAAATCCTCCAATGATTTTCTAAGCACTTAGACTAAAGCTTTTGCCATAGCTTTCATGACCCTTCATGACCTAGCCTTTGAATACTCCTAACCTCATGTTGGCCCCATACTCCTTCTGACTGTACTCTAGCAACTCCCCTTTTGTCTGTACTTTGATCATGCTGACTCTGCACATTAGGGCTATTTTGCACTGGCTGTTGCCAATGTCTGGGCTACTTCTTTCCCAGATCTTCATATACCCAGCATCTAGGCTTCATGCCAAAGTTCCCAGAGATGCCTTTCCTGACACTCCTGCCATTATCACATTATCACATAACCTGTTCTATTGCCTCCATAGTGGAGGAGCTGGAGAGGATACGCGACGTTAGTCTAAAAATCATCTTTCATTCAAAATGAACAAGTCAAGAACAGAGGCACTGCAATCATTGCCTGCAAAGTTTTACTCTTTGTAAAGAGTAGGCATTTGTTGTCTACTCAATTTTCATAGGCTAAGGCAGGAAATGGAAGCCAAACTCTAATGGAAAGAAAACATACCAAGATAATAGGGAGCACAGCTAAGGGTTAGATGCAGCCTCTCACAGAGTTCATCAGGACAGTCCACCGACCAGCAGGTCATCCACTATATCCAGACTGCCACCTGTTTTTGTGTGGCTGGCAAGCCAACAATTTTACATTTATGAAATGGTTGAAAAAAAATCAGAAGAATACTATGGTGGATTTTGTGCCACAGTGGCATGGCTGAGTTGCTGTGACCAAGACCACATGTCCTGTAAAGCCTAAAGTGTTTACTCTAGGGCCCTTCATGGAAAAAGTTTGCTAACCCCTCTTCTCAAAAACAGATCTACGAAGAAGTCTTGTGGCTGAGTCTTAGAACTAAATTAGCAAGAGGAAGAAAGGAAGCCAGTAGAAGAGAATCAAATAAAAGTTGAATGAGCACCTGGGTCGCATGCTACCACAGAGACTGAGGTTAGAAAACCCGAGGAGTCAGTTGGCTAATAACGGTTATAATCCCAGACTTACAACTTTACTTTTCTGTCTTTAAGGGTACCTAGGTGGCAAGGTTTGAAAAGTAGTTCATGGAATACTCCAAAGTGTTTCTGAGAGAAAACAGTTGTCACCATCTTGGGCATGAAGTTGACCTGGGAATCCAAAAGGCCATAACTCCCCTGTCAACTTCAATCTCTTGGTAGTGTTTCTTTGGGACACCTTTGTTGGGAAGGATTCTGAGACTTGTGTTTAGCTCAGTAGCGGTTATCAGTGTTTTCTAATGGGGGGGGCGGGCAGGGGAGGTGGCACATGCCCACTTGTTGTAATGATTCATCATAGATTAACATGGAAACTTGTCTAAATCTTTGACATTTTTCAGACTGTTCGACCTCTCAGATTTTATGTTTATCACTTGCTTTCAAAGTCATAGTTACATCTTTGCCTTCATGATTCATGGATATCAATCATTATGGTAAGCACATCCAAGTGCACCTGAAAGGAACCCTTGAAAATTTTACAATGATCATCCCAGTGCATTCAGTCTTTTCTTGATCCTCACAAGCTACATGAGTGAAGAGAAAGTTAAAAGGGTATTGTGTTTCATGTAAAAAATTACAAGATCTTATTCTATAAGAAACAGGAAGTTATTTAAATAATGGAGAGCACTACCAATATATCAACAGGAAAAAGAAGTGGTAGAAATATAAATAATTATTGGAGTGAAGCTTTGGGCAAGAATATTTGGGATAATGAAGCAGTCTAGAAGAGAGACAGAACCAAGAAAGTGAAGAGGTGGGGAGAAATTCAGGATATACTTCTGAGGTAGACTGATTAGAATCTAGGAACTGATTAGATGTAGAGAGCAATGGGAGTAAATGATAATTACAAGAGTGTTCATGTAACCAACTACGTAAGATTTTATTATTAAATGGGGAAGGCAGAAAGAGGAATTGTTTTGTGGGAAGATGTCAGTGATTATGTTGATTATTTGCTTGCTTGCTCCTGGGTCTATGTCCTTCCCTACAGAGGGAACTACATTACTCAGACTCCCTGGTTTCCAGTCAGGTTTGGTTAATGGCAGGTGTGGTAGAAGACTAGAGGTTGGAAGGTAGGGAGAAGCCAGGCAACATTTCTCAGGGTGACCAGATCTGTTCCAAGATTTTAGCTCCCACCAGATAAGCATTCTGTCTTTGGTTCCAGCTTCCTCTTTGGTCACAGCTCTAGCCTCAGCTACAGTTCTAGCTCCAGCTGAGTGGCCTTACCTTCTGGATTCAGGACAGTCAACCCCTTCCTGTTATCCCCCTTGCCCTAGGGGTGATAGTGACTTCCTGCTTTTGTTAATCTGAGTGATCTTGTCATCCCCACTTCAGCTTCTTGTCTCCTTTATTACCTGTGTGACCAGTTCTCAGTGTTAAACTCCCTGTTTGAAATACCTCAACTGGTTTATTTCCTTGACTGGAGCCTGACTGATACAGTAATAAATTCAGTTTTAAATACATTGAGCTTAAGTGTGTGGCTCCCTAGTCAAGATCTCTAGCAGGCTTGGAAATCATTACCAAAGACCTGGAGACAGAGAGCTGGATTTGGAAATCAACAGCATGCAATTGGTATCTGAAGCCATAAGGTTATATTTCCCAAGTTGAGGAGATGAAGAGATTAAATTTAAAAGATTAAATAGTGGGCTCACCTATGAAATGTCAGTATTTTGAATTTAGGCCAAGAACTTGAAAAGACCAAAAGAAGTAGGGAAGTAGAAAACCCAGGTTAGGAATATCACAGAAGTCAAATGAAAAATGAAATTTCTGAAGAAAAGTGCACAATAAAATCAAACTTGGTGGAAATAGCAGGCAGGACACACAAAAAAAAGGATCGAGGCAAATAAGGCAAATGTTCTCTTTATATTTAGCAAGGGGAATGTCATTGCTCCCTTTGTGAGAACAAGGACAATGCAGCAGTGGGGAAGAAATCAATAAGAAGGGAACAAGGTCAAAGCCATCAATGACCATAAACTCCTTTTTCAGGAGAGTGGACAATGAAGACCTTGAGAGAAATAGTACCTGAGTCATGGGGAGAGGAAGGGCTGAAGAAATGTCAGGACTGGATACTGAAGACCCCACAAAAGTAAGAGGGGATGAGGCCAGATGCTTGAGTGCAATGGTTGTTCCTTTGGAAAGAAGGGGGAGGATGATGTGATTGGTCAAGATATAGATACATTTATAGGGTTACTAATTCTATCTTTTCTAATATTATCAAGTAGTATCTACTATGCACAAACTTCTAACGTGAATAGAGGTATTATTCACTTTTCTCTCTCCTACTCATAGCTCTCCTTTAAAAAAGATAAATCTAGAGGAATCACACACTTGAGGCTAAGTGCTAGCTTTTCTCCAAATGTTTCATGTATACAGTGATTGCTATTAGCATCTTAAAAAAGACATTCATAAAATTGGTTTTTCCTAAGTGCTAATCTGTCAAACTTTTGTGATTAGGACATTTTATATTACATATTTGAAAATTGCTAAGAGAATACAATATTAACTATAGTCCCTATTCTGTACCTTACCTTCCCCATGATCTATTTGTTGTATAACGAAGTTTGTACGTTTTGACTAGCTGCACCAATTTCCCCGACCTAAACCTCTTAATTGACAAAGTTGTGATCCCATAATTTACTTTGACAGATGCTAAACTCCCTGAAAATATTGGGGGGAAAACCAGTTTCATATATTATATATATATGTGTGTATATGGTATAGCTACTTTTGGAAAACCACCGGATCTTCTTTGTATTACCCTGAAGCTATAAATTACACTGTAGTATGTGTGTGTCTCTGTAGTGTAGTGTATTTGCTTATAACTGGGAAATCAAGCAGCTGTAAATCAATTCCCACAAGAATAAAAATTTGGGCAAATAATGTCCAGGCATCAAGCAATAGATTGAAGGGAACTGATGTTTCCATAAATATGTTTTGTTAACAAGAATGGAAGGTCTTTAATTTAAATATCAAGAACAGAGGCAATTAATAATAGGTAATTTGGGTAGCAATTTAGTATATACCCTGTGCTGACCATACTTTACACATTTTACCTAATTTAATCCTTAAAACACAGCCCTATAAGTAGACAGTACTGTTACCTCCATTTCACAGATGAGGAACAGAGCCCTAGAGAGAGAATTTGTCCCAGGCTGCTCTGGAACTCAGGCAGTGTGGCTCTAAAATCTCAATTCCTGTGTCCCCTGGATGGCTCAGTCACATGTGTGACTCTTGATTTTGGCTCAGGTCATGATCTCAGGGTTGTGGGATCGAGCCCTGCATTAGGCTCCATGCTCAACATGGAGTCTGCTTGAGATTCTCTCTCTGCCTCTGCCCCTCCCCCGGCTTGCACATGCCCTGTCTCCAAATAATCTTAAAAAAAAAAAAAGCTCCTAACCACTCCACTCTAATTTATATCTAGCTAGTTCCTAGGTATAGTTACTAACATTGGTTGTTAAAAATTTTGCCTGCCTTTTTTAAAGGATTATTTAGGGGTAGAGTTATCAAAGAAATGTACCTCTAAAGAAAACTTCCACAATGAATAATTTCGAAGTTTTTTAATGCATGAAAAGAACATCTCAGAAACAGAACAGGTATTGACTTATTAACGATGAAGCACTATATAAAGGAGCCCCCTCCCCACTTAGTAAATAGGAATCTAGTGTAAATAGACGTGAAAGGTGAACACTTTAGGATTAAATGCGAACCCTAAAGTTGTATACAACATTCATATATGGCTTATTATCTCATAGCAGTAATATTCTCCTAACGATGCATATGACATTTATACTCACTGGTAAGATGCTTTTGACTCAAAAATTAAAAATGCCGGAGAGGTAGTTTTGCCAATGCACGGTGAGAAAAAAGGCTTTGCCTTGCTTGTTTTCCTTAAACATCTGTAACCATTTCACTTTGTTCTAATTTTCTTCTGGATTAGCCAGGAAGATAATGATGCTTTTAGAAGAAGCCAATTCAAAGCCCTCTAAGAAGGGATTCCCCCCAACTACACAAGGATGTTTTTGAAACAACTGGTCTGCAAGTCCCCTGGGGAGTCTCCACAGAGCTCTTCTGTCTGGAAGAGGACACAGATTCTGGCTCCAAGGAGACCTGTTAGGATTTGACCAGCAGTTACAGGGATGCATCCTGTTTTCTCCTCGAATTCTATGCATGGTCTCATGATGGTAATTTCTACAGTGACCCCAAGAGGAGTGGCAGGTACCCTGTCGTGGTAAGTCAGGGATGGCTTTAAATAAATATATATGTGTATGTGTGTATATATATTGAAGTTTGAAACAAAAGTGAAAAATTCTCTAGCTAGCTGGTAAAACAGCATGATGAGTACTGCAAGGGACTTCA
>NC_138372.1:143936369-144000680 GCF_054177405.1 Leptonychotes weddellii
GAGACTATGGACTCTAAGAAACAAACTGAGGGTTCTAGAGGGGAGGGGGGTGGGGGATGGGTTAGCCTGGTGATGGGTATTAAAGAGGGCATGTACTGAATGGAGCACTGGGTCTTATACGCAAACAATGAATCATGGAATGCTACATCAAAAACTAATGAGGTAATGTATGGTGATTAACATAATAAAATTAAAAAAAAAAATGCCTGCTAATGGTTGAAAGTCAGGGACACCGAAACTGGAGTAGGGTGCGCAGAACACTGCACATTTACTATGCTCAGATACAGCATACTCGTTGGCTTTCAATAGTTGAAGCCAGCATCACCAGATGAGGGAATCAGATTGAAAATGTTAAAAAAAGGGGGTGGGGGGAAACTTTGAGGAAAGACTAGGACAAAAAGATGTCAAGGCTCACAGGGCATATAAAAACTTGTTTAAAAAACAGAACTGCATTCTACCTTTCACTATGTTGCTAATCAAAATTAGATGAAGCTACAGCAACAAAGCTATAACATCACTGTAGTAACTCCTTTATTAGGGAAGTCAGAGACTGAGTTACCGAGAACAAATGTGAAAAAGCTTTCCTGCTTTACCATTTTCAAAGATTAGGTAACCAGTTTTCTGAGAGTAGTTCATACAGAACTCAGTCGAAAGATAAGGAATGAATAAGAAATTTCTGGAAATTGCTTCAATTCCGTATACGATCCTATTATAAAACTGACAAAATGTATGGGTAATAAATGCTAAGGGTTAATATTTATATTTTGATATCACTTCATTAAAAAGTATTTTAAACTGCTCTAAGTAGCATTTTCCAAGTCTTTCTATAGAAAAATTCTAAACCCCACCAAAATAATGCCCAGGGCTCATCATTTGAATGTTTTATTAAAAGCTAAATTGATTGTAGCATAAATCAAGTCTTTCTTTGAAAGACAACTGCAGCCATATTTTAACGACCCTTCAATTTAATCTTAAATTCTAGGTCACTGGCAGTTTCACTAGCAATGAAATAGTCCATCCTAAAAATTACCATGCACAGTTTCTCTGAGGTGTATGTGTATTCATAAGTGCATGCATATCTAAAACATATCCCTCCATAAACTACACCTGGATATACTGATTGAGGAGACTGTTTACTTAAATATGTATGTATCTCAGAACATAAAATTATGTTTTTAAGATTATGATCAAATTACACATTTCTTTAAATATGAGATTAAAAATTCTGGGGAATTAAAAATTGCAAACACAAAAAGAGTAGCAAAATTTCTATGGTAAAGCTTATGGCTTGGAGTCATAACTAATCAGTGCTATTTTTCTGGCTCTGACAAATATTTTGCACTGAACCGCAAAGCTCTTCTAAGGGTCCAGTTTTCATGCCGTAAAATATGGAAAAATAATTCCTATTAAGGTCAGAGCATGACTTAAGACCTCCTTCCCAGTTCCTATATTTACAAACAAACAAAATATGGGAAGAACCAAAAGTCTTGTATGGCAGGAGGGAAGGAGAAATCATTATTATGGCTTCCATTCAACTCAAATACAAACTGGTCTTGGGGACCATTTAATAAGTATCTCATTTAGATATCAATCTCTAAGGTCATGCAAATGACAGGTAAGCATTTTATTCATGATGATAGCATTTTCAAAGCCTTACTATGACACTACTTGTTAGAACTTATAAGTGGATATAAAGATTACTTTGTCACAGATCCTATTCTAAGGATTTCCACTATAGAAACACTGAAGAGACTAATCATAAAGAGTTCCTGAAAACATAATCCTCTAGGGAAGTCTGCAGTGGAGAGGTTACAAAAACAAAATGGCCACATTTGGATCATATGCCATTTTGTTCTAAGCCTTAAAGTTAAGGTAAAAGACAGTATGAGCACTATAGTTAATATTGTATTGAGTGCTGGAAATTTGCTGAGAGAGACTTCAGGGGCTCTCATCACACACATACAGAAGGTATAGGAGTGGTAAGAGTGGGCACCCTCTCAACTCAACAGCCACAGGTCCTTGGTGACTGCTGCAGGGGTCTTGCAGGAGCTGCTAGGGACTGTACGAGCAACTCCAGGTTCAGAGGCGGGGGACCAAAGCAGGTGGCAGTGGTGGCCGGAGCTGGTGGAGTGCATGCGTTTGGCTGCTGGGAACCAGCTGCAGGTGCCTGGTTAGTGGCAGAGGCCAGTTGTGAACACACGAACACGAACACACACACACACACATACACAGTGGTGGGAGCCAGGACAAGCAGCAAAGGCTAAGGCCAACTGCAGATGCCCTGGAAGCTTTGGGAGCCCCGGCTGTCAGTGTTGACTGCTGTGGCTGCTGGGTCTGGTCCCTGGTGCACAGCGGTAGAGGCCGGTGTCAAGAGTCAACCTGGGGGTGTATGGGTACACAGCTGGGGGAGCGAGCTGCAGGCGAGCTCAGTGGTAGAGCCCAGTGACAGGAGCCAGGGCTAGATCTGGGTCCACAGGCAGATGCAAGGGCCCTAGTTATGTGCACAGCCTCCTGTGGCTGAATGGTCCCTCCACGGGTGCACATGGCCAGTGGAGGCCGGTGACAGGGGCCAGGCTGGAGGCGCAAGCTGCAAATGAGCCCAGTGGTGCAGGTCAATGACAGGAGACAGGGCCAGATCTGGGCCCACAAACAGCTGTGGGGGCCTTGGCCATGGGTGTACACGTGGCAATGGAGGCTGGTGATGGGCATCAGCCCAGCAGCATTCAAGTGCACAGGTGGAGTGGAGGGGCTAGCCCCAAGAGCACAAACAGCAGTGAGGGTCACCTGGAGAGGTTCTGAGCTGCTGTCTTGCACTCATATAACCACAGAGGCTTGGGACTAGCTTTCTGTGTGGGTCCTGGGCTTTTGGCAAGGGAGGAGGGCAGGAAGGGGTAGGAACTCAGGCAGCTGGTATCAGCAAACATGAATACCTGTGGTGCAAAAACTGCTGAAATTTGCAGGAGTCTAGGTGACCCTTGGTTTCTTCAGTGGTGAAAGCTCCTAGTGCCATCTGCAGAGCAGGTCCCTGGGAACTGCGGTTCCTCCCCTGTATGGCTGACCCTGCTAGCCCCTGCTTTTCTGCTTTGTTCCTAGCCATCTTTATACATCTCAGCTTTGCTCATCTGAGTGGGGTGATGGAAGTGGGTCCTTCATGCAGCACCCCAAAAGGCTGGGGAAGCTGGGGAGGGGAAATCTTTCTAGGTGGGTCTTCTCTCTTGGCTCTGAGCAATGCAGTCATGGGAGATGGAATGCTAAGAGCAAAATGAAACTTCCTTCCCTTTTTGATCATTTACTTTCAAGTTTTTTGTTGCATGGGGTTGCTGAAGTTACTTAAGTGGGCTCTAGAGCTCTCCCAGAGCTGTTTTTGTTTACAGATCTGTGTAGAGAACCTGACGATGCCATCAATAATGGCCTATTTTATAAACTGAGTGGTGAGTACAGGGATTTTTCTTCTATCATTGTTCTTTAAACTGTACATATAAATTATATGTACTTCTTGGCAGCTGTGATATTTAAAAAATACAAAATAACTGTAAAATGTTAAAAAAAAAAACTCCTAGAATTAACCATTGTTAACCAAAGACATACCTACGTGTGTGTGTGCATGCACACTCATGTGTACATTTTAAACAAAAATGTTTCCATTATCATGAATGCCAATCAACTACTTGGTTTCTTAGGAGATCTTACAATGCTTTGTTTTCAAGAAATGAGGACGCTGGCATCGCACTTTGTAATTGTTGCATATTTGAGTATCTTTATGTCCCTTCACCACAGGAACCCTCAGTATCTGGATCTAATCCATTCCTGAAAACATACTGAATAGCACATTTTTGGGTAGTGGAGCCTGTCTTCCATTTTGAATGGAAAAAGTATTTTATTTCCAGTTTATGAAACTATCCCAACTAATTTCCCAGAATAGCACTAAAATCCTTGGTAAACGTCTGTGTAACAATCCAGCCAAGGATTTCTGAATAAAAATCATTTAGGTAGCCAAATTACCTATGTAGTAAAACCAAACAAACTCTTTGTTAGGTGTGTTTGTGTTAACCAAGCAATAGCACTCTATGGTATCAGAAAGCTTCCACACTTGGGAAATAAAGTGAACAGTGACACTCTGGTAGTGGGACCCCAGGGTATCATGTTCTTCCTTCCTTGTCTGCATATTCCACTCCTTCCTCCAGGGGTGAGTCTGTTCCTCTGCTCCCTTCCTTCCTTGTCTGCATATTCCACTCCCTTCCTCCAGGGGTGAGTCTGTTCCTCTGCTGGCCTTGACAACTTGCATGACAGAGGTGATGTTCTGGTGACTTCTTTCCTAAGAAGCCCTGCAGCCTCATTCTGGGTCCACCCAACTGTGGGGAAACCCAAGCAAAACACATGGAGAGACCATGTGGATAGAGTAAGGCTCAACCAGCTCTGACAATTTCAGCTATGCGAGCCCAGGAGCCCGCACGAGAGTAAGCAGCCTCCAGACGCATCCATCTTCAGCAAAGGACACAGCAGAATGAATGCTCCCAAGTGAGAGCCTTTAACTGCAACCTGTCATCCCTCAGATCATGAGAAATAATAAAATGTCTTTCATGAGAAGTAATTACTTTAAGCTACTATCTTACTAAGGTTAAGCGACTAAGTTTGCAATGTTTGTCATGCAGCAATAGAGAACCAGAATATGCATTTTTCCTATTAGGAAAACCATGGCAGTGAGAATGTCCCACATCTCTTTCTTGTCTGGGCTCACACCCTGTGAGCCCATTATGATAGGGTTTCATAAATCTGGAGTAAAATTTTTTTGCAAGTAATTACAGCAAATATTGCAACAGTGGCAATTCAGGTAGCACGGAGCATCAGTAAAGATAATTTGGCTGGGTTACAGGATTGTCTAGTTACAACCTTCATCTTTCAAAAGGTAGATGCTAGTTCACTTTTTTTTCCTTTTGACACCAAAACTGTAAGTCTCAGGACAGCTTGATTTTTACTTTTGTCCTTTGGAGGTAAAGTACTTTCCTATAGATGCTTGTGGAATTTTCTCGTTACCCCGTTTATCCATATGTTTTTGCCAAGCTGAGATGATCATCTCTGGCTCTATAAACCCGACTCTTCATTTTTCAACTGAAACTTTTTATTGTTAATTTCTATCAACTTTTCCACCATCATTTTCATCAATTTATCTTTGTCTTCTAAAGTGTCACTAGTTTCTTAAGATTTTCCTTGGTATCATTATTCTATTTTCCAAACAATCAATGCTGTACTGGGCTGCTATAGGCTTAGCCTGCCATCAGTCCTTTATCTCACCTGGCCTCACTTTTCCTGGGATCACGTTGTTCCTTGATCTTAGCCCATGCCCTACTGCTTTCTAACCTAATTTATGAAGAGGTCTTCCTTGCATCCTACTGAGGACAAACTTCTTTCCTAAATTTTCCTTCTGTTCTTCTCATGCAGACATATCGGGAATCTGAATTTTGCAGTTTTTGAATGGTTTTCCTCTCATTCTACAATTATTCCATAAATTCCTTTTTTCCCCTCAAAAAAGGAAAGTCTACTCAGATCTAGGAGTTAAATTGTGAGGGGGCCTTAGGACCCCATCTCTCTGTCCATCTGGGTGTTAATTAAATTCCATTTTCCTCCCAACTCATGAATAGCGTTTGATTTGCCCATTCCCTGACCTAATCCAATGTGTAGGAAATTTTCTCTATTGTGACCATGCTCAACTAGCATGGAAACTTACCTACTGTCTGGATTTCTAACACACTGAAGGCAAATACGTTCAATTATAATCTTTAACAGTCATTCCCAAAAGGGTTCTTTCCATCATCCCCCCGACTTAGAGCACTTAAAGGAACCACCCTTTCCGGGACACAGTGTGCCACCTATTTCTTATGCATTTAGTTTCTGGGAGTTGGTGAATATTTGTAGGAAGATGTAAGAGAGAGGCTTTAGGGAGAAAGATGTAAGGAAGAGGAGTCTGGCTTCATGGACAGCTTATCCTTGTCATTAGGAGCACCAGCCCCGAAGCCAGACAATCTGGATCAAATTCTGGCTTCATTACTGAACTTGCTCAAACCACAGCTAATATGGGTCATCTCTGTGCCTCTGCTTCTTCATCTGGAAATCAGGAACAACAGTATCTAACCTACACAGTTGCTGCAGTCATTAGATGAGTTAATATGTTTAATACAGTATCTGCATATTATAAGTATTGACTATTATTTATAATTATCATTCTGTTGTTATAAAGCGGAGGCCATGCAACAAAAGGACACCTGTCCAGTTCTCTCAACGGCAGAGAACTTGCACGTCTGACCCAGGGGCAGCTGGTTGGGGGTGAGGCCGTTTCCAGCTCTCAGGGAGACATGGTCATCAGTAACATCACATAAATGACCCTCGACTTACGTTTTTCAGTTTAGTCCTTCTGGTGTTTATTTGTTGGGACTTCCTTCTGGATTCTGATAATAGGTGACAGTGTTACCCATTCCATCCTCTAAGTATTTTAGGGACAAGCCCATCTAGACACCATTCAGAGCCCATTGAACATTAATCCTAAGTACATTCAAATACTAAAACTTAAGTTTACATGACTGAGAACAGCTCTCAAGTCCAATTCTGTTTTATTTACACCAATGCTAAGTGTCAAATTCTAAAAATCTCCTGACTAATCAGAATTATTAAATGCAGACCAAAAAATTATCACAGTGCTGGACAGGACTCTGAGGATTCATCTACCTCATCTATCTGCCTTGAAATATGTCTACATCCATTTATCCTGGGCAAAGTATTTTAGAGACCCAAGAGAATACTTAAGTATTTTTAACAATCTTAAGTACCAAGAAGCTCTTGATTATTTGAACTCCAAACCCTCTTCTGCGTTTAAATACAGTTTCTCAGAGAGAAAAAAAAAAATCGTTGGCTACCAGGCTCCATATAATCTTTATATCTTATTAGATCATCCTTTACTACCCTTTTTAAAAGTATAGAGTTAACAGATGTACTGCTTAGCTGACAAAGTTTGCATAAATAATTGGCTTTATATAAACACATACTCCCTATTCTTTTTTAAAATGTCATATTTATTTTAAACAAGAAACTAAAAATTTAGTCTTGCCAAATTATATAAAGCTTTCTAGCCTAACCTTTTGATTCCCTTTACTACAGGTACTTACATTATATAAAAGTAACGGAACTGGGAGAAATGCCATTCCAAATTTTTATGTATGGAACATTTAAAAGTGGTGAGTTCCTACCATGGATACTTTCCAGCAATCATCTTAGTTCAGGAAAGCAATATAGCACAGAGGTTAAGAACAGGTTCTTTGGGGACTGAGAGCCCCGGCGTAAACCTTAGCTCTGCCACTTTTGATCCAAAGCCTCCCAGCTGGTCTCTTCTCTAAGCCTCAGTTTCTCATCTGTAATATGTGAGAAATAGTTCTTACTGCATTAAAAAAAAAATGGTGTTATGATTAAACCAGAGAATGAAGTTTTAACCCAGTTTATGGTGCAGTTAGCACTGAATATATGTTGGTCTGTTAGCAGAAAGGGTGGTGCATCCCTGATAACAAAAGATTATCAATGACACCCAGAGAGAAGGAATCGATCTTCTTAGCCTTCCTTAAACCAACCACATGAAACAATCTAACTCGGAGCCCCACCGCACAGGAGGTTTGACCACACGCCCTGACACAGTCCTTAAGCCCGGATCCTGGCTGTGCCGTCCCAGCTCCAGCCACCATGCACTGTTCCTTTTCTGACCTCAAGAGCAACTTGAAATTGCTCCTCCCACCTCTGACGAATGGTAACTGCTGCTTTGGATGGGATTTACTTTACATCCTCTTATGTAAACAGCTTCGCAAAAGTAATTTTTTGTTGTTTTGAGAGGATAAGTGACGCTACAGAAGGACTCCTGTCCAACGACGTGAGGATAAAGCAACAAAAGGAAAACACCCGAAGGAAAACCAACGTGTAGAGGAGATAAATTCACTTCAGGATGGATGTTTACCAGAAAAGAAATTACACCCACAGTTCTCTCAGTTGGGGACCAATAGCAAGTTACATGCCCCCTGTTTAGCAGCTGAAAGCCAGCCAAATCCTGTGGCTTGGCTGCCTCATATGCTTTAAATAGATGAACTTGCAGAACAGCACCCAAGTAAGCAAATACGGTGCAAGTGGCTCTCGGCTAAGAATAGGGAGAGAGAAGACAGAAATTTTTCATTAACTGCAAGCTTGAAGAGATTATGCAGATAAATGGGTTTAGCTTTGCTAAGGTAGAAAACATTCAATTAAGTTTCCAAAATCGCTGAAGGACACTTAAAACTCCCACCGTCCCTGCATCACCTTACAACGATCTAGGCTAAGTTGTAGAAAACTTAGAAACCTATGAGCTTCATCTTTTCAATAGCTGCTCTGCTTTTTTTTTTTTCCCCCTCCACCTACCCAAACAGGTTTCCCACTATGAAGAGAAATGCAAAGGAATTCTGTCTGGACTATTAACTCTTTTTAAAGAAGCTATTAGGCAAAATATCTGCTGGAGAGGAAAAATGTTGCCAGTGGGGATTAAAAGGCCCAGTCAGCTATATAATATTCATAGAGAGAATCCATGTATCTTCTTTCCTATTTTGAATATTCTGGGTGATTCGGATATTCTCTTTGGCTTGGGAACCACTTCGCTAGTACCATTAGGATTGCTTTCTCTATATTCTTTAAATGGACTGATGTTATCAACGTCATTGTTAGTTAACATTATGTATCCAGGTACTGTGCATTTTGCATGGGTCGACCCATTCAGTATTCATTACAGCACTGAAGGTAGGTGTTATCATTTTACAAATGGGGGAACTAAGGGTCATGAAGGTAGGGAGCTGCAAAGGTCACAAAGCTACTAAGTCAAGGAGCCAGAGCGTGAACTCCCAGGCTTTGCAGTGCCTGGTGACGTAAGAGCTTCAAGAGTTAGAAATAAAGTAGAAGTGGAGTATTGGAAACCAAGTTTGAAAGAAGAATGATGATAAAAGAGGATCTAAACTTTCCAGGCTCTCTTGGCTAGACCTCAGTGCCTCTTACCGTAGACCTTTCCCATTGACCCCAGTTCCGGAGCCTCATGGATCCTGCAACTTTGAACTTACTGCTGATGAACACTCATGCATCTGATCCAGTAAATTTCCCTCATGAAACCAGGCTACCACCAGGATTTTTCATGATAGGCAGATGCATTCTGAACCATAACACTGAATAACAAAGCACCAGTGCACTGAAATTAGTCTTGCTTTATGTAATGATTTCCAAGTATGTGGCTTCATCTCTAAATAAGTCGTCTAACTCACCACGGGTACTCAGTCAAGCCCTATTAAACATAACAATTCTGATCCCACACTTGGAGAACCTGGACTATTGTCAGAAGGGGACGTACACAATTCCCTGGATCAACAGCAGAACCAGGGGTTGAGGCTGGCCCTATTACCAGACACTTGGCTTGACCACCGCGTGTCATTTTTCATCTCATGACTGTATGATATGGCTCAAACCCTAACTGAACTAATTGACATGCTTAACTACCAAGTAGGATTTTATAATCCAATTTGTTTCTCATCATTTCGGCAGCTGTTTTAACCAAATTGTGCTAATTTGTTTCAGGACATACATAAAATCCAGCATTCCTCTACTCAGGCTGGAAACATAATAGCACTTTCCCAGCGAATAAAAAAGCTTAGGTGGCTCCCATAAAAACCTGTGACATGAAATTAAGCTAATTACAAGACACAAATTTAAGGCTTCAACCACTTAATAATTCTTATTAATCTTGCACTAAAAAATTTGAAACCAACAATGAACAAGAGTTACTTTGTATAAACTGACTCTCTTCAAATTAATGCTATTTCCTTTATAGTAAAAAAGAAAAGTTAATATAAAGTAGGTCTTTATTCTTTGCATATCCTCCAAGTGGTAGCTTTGCAGTGCTTATGGTTCCAAGATACCCAAAGTCCGGTAATGCCCTTGGTAATCTGAGAAGTACCCTTGTGACACAAGCCTCCTTTATTTTCCCTTTACAGGCCGTCAAAGCACATGAATGTTATCATTCCGTATTACTTTATGTTTGGAGGCTTGGTGCTTACAAAATTAATTGGATCATTGGTATCCAGTCACAGAAATATTGTACTAAAAATAGAAAAGTAAAATACAGTAAAATTTGCAGAAGTCCAATTACACAAAACGAGGGACTAACAATTAACATGAAATAAGCAGTTGGCTGAAAATTTAAAGTGACCACACTCACAGAATAAATGCAACGTGTGTTTTTAAAAAAAAAAAAAAAAAGAGGACTGTATCACTAAACAGTTAACCTAGAAATTTTCATAACACTTCATAAAGTTGCATATTTATTTCAAGGTAATACCAAAGTGAGATAAAAGATTCTAATCTTGGGGTGCCTGGGTGGCTCAGTCTGACTCTTGATTTCAGGTCAGGTCATGATCTCATGGTCCTGAGATAGAGCTCCACGTTGGGCTCTGTGCTCAGCGGGCAGTCTGCTTGATATTCTCTCTCTCCCTCTGTCCCTCCCTCCTCCCCCCTCTCTCTCTCTGGTGATAAATAAACCTTAAAAAAAAAAATTCTAGTCCTACATACTAAAGAGATACTCTTCTAGAGTTGGTCTTAAAAAAAAAAAAGAAAAGAAAAGAAAAGAAAAAAGACCAGGCAAGAGACCACTACATTAGTCAAGGTGGGCAAAGAGCGAGCAGCACCAGGTAAAGAGAAGGATCAGGCAACCAGCTGTGAAGATAGAATCCCGTGGAACCGGTAACCAAATGGCCAGGGAAATAAGCATAGAGGAGTCTGGGATGATTTGCAGGTTGTGGCTAAAATGAGCAGGACGTGATGCCAGCCTCTGAAATAGGGCAGAGCAGGTAGAAGAGCCTGTTTGAAAACTAGGAGTCATTTCAGGTGTTTCTAATTTGCAGTACATGTGGGAAAACCAGGTGGAAATAGGGAAGGTCAGGGGCTGCGGTCAGAAAGGCAGCTGAGAGAGAGTGGATAGAGGAGGAAAGCATAATAAAGAAAAAGTCATAACAGATAAATAAGGTCCTCCTGGAAAAAGGCGAGGACTCAGGAGTACTGGTGTTGCCTTGAAAGAAAGGGGTGTGTTTTTCCCATGAGGTACAGTGTCTGAAGATAAACAGGCAGGAAGAAAGGTGAGGCAGTCACCTCAGCTGTAAGCCATGAGGAGACATCCTCTTCTGAGAACAGTCAAGGTTGGGGTTACCAACTGCGCCAAATGAGAGAGGTAACAGGGTCCTGAAGCGGGGCTGAGGAATTAGCTACGATTGTGAGGACACCTGTCCACACGGTCTGTGATTTCCTCAACCTGAGACTGAATCAGGTTGGAGATGAGGAGGCTGAGTTGCAGCCTCTCTTCCTAAGCCCGCATATGTCATTCAGTCATAGAAAGACTAATAGCCATGATGCCACCTCCTCGTGAACACCACCTAATGGCGTCTTCACTTAGGCATGCGTACGCCTCTGAGTCGACGCGGAGTTTATATGAACCATGTCACTATCAATATGAAAAATCAGACGGCATAGTTTTTCCAGTATTACAAGCTACTCTGTACACATGTTGGGCCTGCTATAAAAGTAAATACAGGCTCACATAAAATAATCAACTTTTGAAAAGCATTGGCCAAAGAAATTGCATATATACTTATATGAAATATACATATTTAAATTATTCATTCTCTTTCATTTACTTCCATGCTCATAAAAATCCTGGTCTCAAATTTATCACCCATGTAAAAGATATATTTGTGTAAAAATTTTGTTTTAAGTACTACCACACTAACAACCCTAAAAAAAAAATTGTTGAATCCCATGAACAGCTTTCTGGAGGAACACATATGCCAAGTTTTACCTCAAAGGAATATTTTAAATTCATTTTCATGAAACAATTTTTCAAAAAAAAAAAAAAGTTAACATGCCCTTAATTCTATTTGTCTTAGCTGGCGCCACTCAAGACTCAGAAAGCTTACAACAGAAGCTAAAATTATCATTGTACAATGCAACAGGTTATAAATTCAGCATTTTTGTGCAACTTTGTACTCATTTCACTCCATCTAAAAATTAAAGACCTTATACTTGGACCTGATAATGTAGTCATAAGTATCCAACTGTGATAATTTCAAGACTCTTTGCCATTGTGGAATTCTTGGACCATCATCTTAAAAAATAAAATTACCACATAATTTTTTTATATTCCTTTTTCCTAAGCTTTTAAAGGAATTCACATACTCTTCGCTTATCAAAGGTTATAAAGACATTTCAGAAAAGAGGAAATGACACAGAAGAAATGGAAGAGGGAACCCCTCATTAATAAACAAGTAAATATAATTGAAAACAGATGAAACACTTTTAAAAACATAATAAGATTATGCTTTAAAATATAAAACATAGTCCCGGCGAGTTACGGTAAGGCTGATACACTTTGCTGGTGGCACAGGATACATACAAGTCCTTTGGAAAGCCATTTGGCAATATAACTGTTGGCCAAAAAAGTCATAGTCTTTTATACAGTAATTCTACTACTCAATCTATTCTAAGAAAATAATCCAAAATACAGATTCTATTCATAATGATAATTACAAAAATATTTTCTTATAACTTCAGGATTTTTTTCATTATAAGACAAGGTTAATTACACAAAATTTTAAAGTACAAAGAAAGCACATTTTTATACATCCGCATTCATTTAGATACCAACTACCTACTTCTATGCAAGGAACTATTAAACACTGAAGATTGAACAGTCAGTGTGACAGTCCTTCCTGTCATAAACCTTAATTCCACCAAGAAACAACCACTATTAATAACTTGGTGACTTCCAGTTTATTTTTCTGTTTAATATGTTTACATTGTTTTGTTGGCTGATACTTATGACTAAGAATGCTATTGATTTTTCCAACGTGAACCTTTTTTGCTCAGGAGCCTTACTGAGAAAAAGAAAAAACTCTTCCCAAATGCAGGAAAATCTTAACTGTTCAACTTTATAATTTAGGCATGGTAAAAAAAAAAAAAAAGCCATAGGCTTATAACATGCAAGGCATCTTCTCATTTCTATAAAATGGTTATACATATAATATACATATTCCTATATAATATATACATATATATGTGTATTATATATAAAAGATTACATGTATGTAATTTTATATTTTATAAAATACTCAGATTTGACTATGCCTAAAAATGTTCAGATATACAAAAATTATATACTATGGTAAATCTTTAAGCTAATAATTTTAAAGCTTATTTCAGAAAAAATATACATTAACAATACAAAAGATACCCATCATGAGATAAGGCTCAAAATGGATGTACTCTAAATATTCACCTTTTAAGTTTTAAAATCTCATGGCTTCCTATTGGGTCCTGAATTTGTGAGAAGTCCTTATCCCTGCCCAACCTCTCCCTGCCCCCGCCCTCAGGAGGATTATCAAGATTTGTGGAAACCATGACCAGGTCCCTCCAGAAGTGGCAATGAGAGACAAATGCCCAAGCAAGTTGGGGCAGTAGCCCAAGCAAGTGGCAAGAATCAGAAGACAAAGTCCTGGGACTGATGTACCAGGTCCACAGAATAGCACTCTACTGAATGACAGAATGGTTGCCCTTTGCACCTCATGAATAAAGAACCTAGGTTTACATGTTTAACAGAAAGAGCTAGGAATCTAGAACAATTCTACTACCTTCTGGAACCTGAAGAGCTCTAGTGTCCTAGCAAGACTTCCAGGGTCAGCTGAAGTTGTTGGTACCCTCACACTAACATAAGTAACCTTGAGCACACAGGAAATGTTAGCTATGCGCCAGACACTCGGCATTCTCCTTTAAGCTCCACAAGCCTGAAAGGCAGATTCTGTCATCTTCCTCACTTTACAGAAAAGAACTGTATCAGAGATGTGTCTAAGGGCCAACAGTTAATGAGTTGCAGCCCTGGAAAGATGATCTCAGGACTGTCCAACTGGGAAGCACTGGCTCTCTTTACTCCCTTGCTATTCTGCCTGCCATCATTTGAGGGCTGAGAAAAATAGAAACAGATGGAGCAGGTGGCCAGCAATGGAGTCCCAGGCTGTGGTGGCATCAAGGTTGGAAAAGGTTGACATCAACTGGAGATGCCAAGTCATCAAGGAACAAAAGGCAATCCACGTGCGAGACACCAGAATATTTACCCCTAGATACCTAAACTTGGCAATTCTACACTATAACCTTTCTGTAACGTTATTCTCACCAAGCCTTTTAGCAACTGGGTATTTCCCCCGTATTACAGGGAGCACTCCTCCTCCGTATAGTCAGCAGACCAGTTAAGAAAATCTACAGAGAGAATATGATTGAGGTATATGAAGACTGATATTTCTTGTCTCTGCTCAGATCCTGAACCTGTCCACAATAGGATACTTGAAGTGAAATTGCAGTATAGTGCTTTATCAAACACATTCTTATTACAATTTAGTGTCATTTATAGTTTAAATTTCAAGTTAGAAGAGAGAAAACATTTAACAGGCTTGGGAGTTTTATTGTCACAGATAAAAAATTTTGGTTCTGCTACATTGAACATTGGTTCTGCATGTTTATGAATTCAAATATTTTGCTTTGGTTTATAGTAAAGTCTTCATGGATTCAGAGCTTGAAAATATTAAGAAATTAGCTTAAACCATTAATGTCCCAATAATTTCTTTCTTGTGACAGTTTACAACCACCCACCATTTTCCTAGGCAAATGCTTCCTTAAAATACATTATCGTAAACTTTTCATTTCTAAATTCCTGCAGAATTACTTAACATATTGAAATGAAAGGTTTTCTTTTCAAAATACACAGTCTCTCTGCCCACAACACTATCAGCACAGAAGGTCATTTATTAAAGCTACAATATCCCACCCACTTAGTGAAAATAAATACAATAAAACAGGCCATAACTCCCCAGCCCATCAACCCAATGGATTAAAAATTGGGTAGCTCACCTGATTGTGGCTATAGAAATGTGAAAAGTATTTGGAAGCCAAACATGAAGCACAGGGTCAGGAAAAAGGAGTCCTTCCCCAGAGGCATATAACCTCTGAAGAGACAGGTGACAGATGTGCCTACAGACCAAAATAAAATAAAGATCTGGCCAGCCAAGCTGAGAAGGAATTTAAACACCACAAAAGCTCATGTTAGCACATGTTGGTGCCAAATGTATCCCGCAATCCTTGAGTAACGAATTTTGATGAACTGAGGCAGTAAGTCGTGGAATTGAAATGAGAAACTTCCCAGCATCTTCCTCTGTCTGCTTACACCTCCAACACTGCTCACATTTTGCCATCGCACAGGCTGATTGGACTGTGGCCACAGATTTGAGATTATGCCAGTATTGTGTTCTTAATGACCCGGGGGGGGGGGAGAGGGGGGGAGGTGGGGAGGTGGCGGAGAATATGAAAACAAACCCTTGAATCAGCACAAAATACGTATTTGAACATCACTCCAAGAGTGAGTGCAGGTCTCAGGAAAGCCCAATGTGTCTACAGAAGATGAGGAAAGGGGTCACAGAAAAAGGAAACATGTTTGCAAGCAAAAATAAAATTGTAACTCTGGCTTATTATTAACTCCAGCCAAGCCTAAACAAACATTTTTTTCCTCCAGTTATGATTGAGTCATATGGCCACCGGCAGGAATTGTTATCACTTCATTTTCTGCAGAATGTTTCAGAAACCTGAAACCTCCCACACTTTCCCCATGTGAATACTCTGGATTTTTAAACAACCATGAAGTGTTTGCTTCCAAAATTGAATACATTTGATGGCCTGGTAATACAACTGATCCATCACAAACTGTGGTGAGGCGGTGGGGCTGAAAAAGTTACTAGACCAAATGGCACAACGATTAAGAAATTCATTATGGGGGCAGTTATACAGAACAGCAATTTTAATTAAATTCGCATTCACGGTGCGGCTGTCTCTGTGTCTCTGCCTCTGTTTTGCTGTTGCAGATGGAGAATGGAGAATGTCTTCAAAAGCATTGCCTGAAATGCTAAAAGCCGCATTTCGAAAACTTATTGTCATCTTTGTATTACTGATCCCCATGAAGGACCTGCCCAGCCATACACGAACATGCAGCAAAAGATGCCAATTAAGTTAACTGCCAAGTATTTTGCCCACATTCTATTAACATAGCAAGAAAAAGAACTATCTAGAATCTCAATGTCCAGTGTGTGCTACAAGCTTGGTAGTAAAATCAATCCCTGATTTTTCTGTGGCTGTTTAACAAAATGCTGATTTTATGTGCTTTCCACTATATAGTTTTTGTCCTAAAAAACAAAACAAAACAAAACACACAATTGCTTAATATCACCTTTGAACCAGAGACAACTTTAAGTAGAGCTCTCCTACCAACAGATCCAAACTGGCATCCTATAAGTCAACAGAGAACATAGCTTCTTCAATGTTTTAGTTTGTAGCCACCTGAGAACCTTCTGATTTCACTATTGTAACATCATCTTCAACGTCGTCTACAAACAATTTGAAAGAAGTCATGCCTTTTTGCCACTGAACTGACTAGAGAAGGCTTTGTCCCAAGTGGACTTCCTCCCAGGCTAGTCTACTCCTTCCTGCGTTTGGGGCTAGTCTTTAAATTTTCACAGAGATGGTCATTTCTGCTTAGCAGATAAGGTGCTGGATTTTGCCTAAAAGGAACTTGAAATATAACACACCAGGTTTCATAGCTCCATCCAAGTTAAGTACATGTGTTTTGTAACTGATGCTAGCCAGAAATAGAAATGCAAATGATTTCTACAAAGTTCTAATCCTGTTATCAATCCCTTGAGACACACCCCCTTACCCTTTCATCTCTCCCCTGGCTATGGTTCTACATTTTATTGCATGTTTTAAAAAAGAAAAACACTAGTAAAGATACCCTAAATTCTGGTTTAGGAGTCTCAGGAGAGGACACTGAGGTGTGGATTTGAGCGGTTTTCTAATTAAAAAGTCAGATCGTCTGTTTCTCTTAGAAAAGCTTTAACTGTGTCTGCACATTGGAGACTTTGGCTCATAGCATCTTGGCCCAAGGCCATTCAGGATTGGCCTCAACAAAGCCCTTCCTGAAGTAGGATCTAGTGAGCAATGGAGAATCAGGATACCAAATAAAAAGGAGACTATACACCTTAAGTAGGTGCAATTTTTATTAAAAAAAAAAAAAATACAGGCTTCCAGTTACCAAATGAATAAGTCAAAGGAGTAAAAGGCATGGCATAAGGGATACAGTCAATGCTCTTGTAACAGCATCGTACGGTGACAGTTGGTGATGAGCACAGCGTAATGTACAGAGTTGTTCAATCACTGTGTTGTACACCTCAAACTACCATAATACTGTGTGTCAACTACACTCAAAAAAAAAAAAAAATTTACAGGACTTGGAAAGCTGAAGAAACAAGCACGATTTTGAAAAAGAATTCATTATATAGAAAAAGCAATTTGAAAAGTTTTGACAAAGAGATGAAATGAGACAGAATCAAATACACTGAACTGTTTCAGCAACTGATGACACAAATTACAACTCCTTTCTGAGAAAGTTTTGTTTTAAGCCTTAACATACATCCCTGATGAATGTCTTCAGCAACTGACATCAATGCTTTTTTATGGTGTCTGTGTTCCCTGCCTCTGGCATTTGGTTCTTGCCTTCATTTCAGTGGCTTTTAAACTTTTTCAAATGTTGAATCACTTCATCCTTATGGCTCATGGTTTGTAAAATACCTACTATAATGAAAAGCCATGCAGAAAATGCGAATTTTATCAGTCCCCCTCAAGACTGGATCAGGGAATCCTTATACCAAGAAGACAACAATTATGTCCAGACCCTGGAATAACTTTGCAATTCATCTGGGGCTGTGACGTTGGTCACGGTCAGAATCCAAAAAGGAAGCTGAGAACAAAGCTGGTGGAAGCCACTCTCCTACATTCTTTATCTAGAAATTATCTTCTGTGGTAGACTTACTCTCAATCAATCTGCATAAAAGTCTAGGAACTTGGGTGTACAAAAAGTCTTGCCAGATCTTTGGTCTAGATAATGATGATGACATAATATAACTGCTCCAACAGCCTAATAGTGAACACACACACACACACACACACACACATCAGTGTAACAAGTAGATTCGAAGTCATTTATGTAAAGGTGGTTCCTACACACTATACATAATAAACACAGACCATTTTTGTGTTTTGGGCTTCATCTGTAAAATCCATTAAGATAGCCCTTGCCAGATATTTTGTGGATTACTGAAAATATAAAATACAAATTTACATCATCACAGATACCACTCCAAATGTTCATGTTCAGTGTATATGGGTGTCAGAACACAAACCTAACCAGTGAGGAGTCGGCATTTTGTTGACCCCCATTCTGTTCACACATAGAAACCTGCTTGGTTTCACAGTTTGCAGAACTCAGTAATGCTGTAATTCTAAAGTAGTCCTTAACTGAACACTCTATAAACAATGTAGTAAAGAAGTAAATGCTTTATAGTTAGTGATTAATTAATCTGGTATATTACGCCCCCTGAAAACTGACCAAGGAAAAAACACAAAAAGGAAAAGACATTTGAATTCAGTTATATAAAGGCACAAAACACAGGGTTTTTAAGAAATTTAACATATATAACTTTCTCCCAGGGCCACAGAGCTGCCTTCAATGACCTGACACCAATTATCTGACTTCAATTAAACTATCATCATCTGTAAGAGTTTTAAAGTAGGGATGTTTTGTGCCAGGCTTTAGACGTCAGAATTCTATAGTCACTTAAGGGAACAACTCAAAGCAAAAAGCTTAGAGAATAATCTCTAAGTGTCCCCAGAACAACCCAGGCTCCCCCAGAACCATCCAGAGTAGCTGGGCTGTTCATGGTTACTGAATAAAAGTGGGATGTCTCTTCCAAATCCAGAGCCAGTTTTAGAACACTGGTGACAGAAGGTTGCTGGCCTCCTGGTAGGAGGGGTAAATGTACTGGCTGAGCAGTTAAATGTCTTATTTCAGCCTATGTGAACATCCCGAAAACCCTATTGCAGTACCACGACCTAATGCCCAAACTTCTTAAAATTCTGGCATCATAATGATCTCCTAAGAGATACAACGTTATTACTTAATTATATAAAATGTCAGCAAGTTTAATTTCCTCTACATCATAAGTATCAGAAATTAAGATCTAAATTTGAGAGTCTTTGGATTCTAAAATTCTTCGACTCCTGCACAGTATTAGATTTGTAGCCTGAAATAACACTAGGAAGTGCTATTTAAAAACTCAATTTTTTCCTTTGTTGATAAATGAAACAATATTTTGTACCTAAAGTACCAAAATCTTTTTTGCCCTCCCCTTCCCCCACTCCAAAAAAAATCCAGATAATAGGACACAAAAGCTTGTTCCTGGTGACCAGGAACTGTCTATTTTCTTTTTCTAATTCATGGATTAGGGTAGTTTTGGCTAATAGCTAATTCTGACTTTGTTGTTAAAAAGAACAGATGCTGAAACATAAAAAGTTCGAATGCATGGACAAACTAGTTTTGAAACAAAGGTATAAAATGAACTTAAATTGTGGTTGCTTTTTGGATTTGAGCTATCTTTGTTTCTCACTGGGCTTCTATCTCCAGTAGCGGACAAATGCACTAATTTTCTCAATATGGAAAACGCCAGCATTAAAGCCAAATAAAGTCGGGTTTAACATAATTACACTAGATTTCATCAAAGCAACTTGGCACTCATCAAAATTCAATCCCAGTTAGCTGATGAGATTTCATCAGCCTGCTTAAGAAGCAGGGAAATAAACAAAAGTGGAGAGACAATGAAAACAATGTGACAACTGTCAAACAAAATGCCGAGCGCAACATTGAACATTTCCCCAAATGCAGTGCTGAAACCACTAATTCTCATTCCCCCTTCCCCCAATACATACACACACACACACACACACTCACTCACGTGCAAATGTATATAAAGGGAACAAATGACCACATATTTTGAATTTTCAATTCTCTTTAATTATGCATTCATTGCATAATACTGACTGTGGAATCATTTGTTACTAAGTACTAAAAGTTGCATAAAAGAGGGGCAATTGGAGGGCTGTATTTTTTTTTTTTTTTTAAGTTTTAAGATATGGGTGCTTAAGAGGTCACCACCCTTGTTTGAACTCCTTTAAGCAAGTTCTTAATAAATGTAAACTATTATAAAAGGAATGGTTCAAATTAGGCTACTAGCAATGCTAAGGTTTGCAACTAGATATGCTCACATGTAATCCACCTGGTGGTAAGTTTCACGTAGTGGTTCTTGGAATATACAAGTCTTATGTTTCTGATAAAGGAGCGGCAAACTGGTAACAGCAAGGGAGTGCATTGCTTCAAACAGTGCTACAGAAGCTAGCCAAATCACTCTTAATTCAAAGCATATTTGAGGACTGTATCAGGTCAATCTGTGTGCTCAGACTTGACAATTATACCAAAATAGAGGAAGATCTGAAATGCAACAGACACTTGACATTTGAGGCAGAAATTACGTTAAATTACTCGAGTTAGCAATACCACTCTCAACCTGAAAATACAGGGATACTACAAGAAATCTTTGCATACACGCAAGACAGAGGCATGTGGTTTCCTTCTCCAGGTTTTGACATAAAATGAAAGAAAAAAGAGAGAGAAAGGGATGGAAGTCGACATAATATACATCTTCCAGGGATTAGCATTTTGTTGCATTTTTACCATTTCATTCATCAGAGGGTCATTTAATTTAGAATTTTCAGGAAAGAGGTGGTTTAGAAAACAGACTCTTCTATCCATAGGTATTTTGGAAAAGAGACTTCTTGTCAGCCAAAGTCTGTTATACATTTTCTATTTGTAGTCCAATTATTACTAATTCAAGTTTCTAATTGTGGTTATTATCTCAGACTAGACATTCTAATAACTAAAGTAAGACTATATCAATGACTAAAAGTGACCATAGGACTATATCACCAAAATTGAGCAGAAAAGATGTGAGACCTGCCAGAATTTTCTCCTAGAAGAGAATATCTACTGAACAAAATGTTAAACAGGTAGCTCAAGATGCAATAAAGTTGTGCTTGGAGCATATCATGTGCTTACCCACCTTATACCATTTTAACTTAGAGTTTATAAATCCAGATGAAAAACTATAAATTAATTGGAGAGGTTTTTTGTTTTTATTGGACCATCATTGTGCCTTGCAGAGTCCCCTGCAAACAGTAGATACGTTGTTGAATTCAGTCCATGCTAAGTGTTATACTACCATTCCGAGAGAAAATATTGCAAAAAGGTAAGGCCAGTCACCATAGAGGATGTATATGTGATAACATGAACAATCCTAGTTGTATTACCTCTGAGGAATTCCCAGAGATTATTATGGGCTGAGAGACAATGAGGTCATGTGGAGAAAGAGCTCTAAGTTTGATGTCTAAGCAAGAACCAAGCTTTGTCTTTACCATTTACCGGGAGCCTGGGTAATTCACTGGGCACCTCTGCGCCTTAGCTTCAAACACGTAAAGGAAGGGATATGAAGGAGTGCATCTTAAAGTTTTGTTTCATAAGATATGCTTGTTTTTCAGAGGAAAACCCATGCTGAACCTCCAAAATGTAACAGAAAAAAGTAAAGCTACTCTCATTCAACCAGGGGTGAGAGGTCAGATCCCTAACCTGCTTGGCCTCCTTGCAAGCTGTGAGAAACCACCACACATGGGTGACGCTTGAGCAACATAGGTTTGAACTGCACCCATCCACTTACATGAGGATTTTTAAAAATAAATACAGTACAGCCCTGTAAATGTATTTTCTCATCCTTATGATTTTCTTATTAACATTTTCTTTTCTGGAGCTTACTTTGTTGTAAAAATACAGTATAGAATACATTTAACATACAAAATATGTGTTAATCAACTATGCTATCAGTAAGGCCTTCAGTCACCAGTAGGCTACTGGTAGTTACGTTTTTAGGGGGTCCGAGGTTAAACATGGAGTTTTGACTGTGTGGAGGGTCAGAGCCCTTAACCCCTGCATTGTTAAGGGTCAACCCGCACCATTTTTTCCTGCAAGGAACCGAGTGTGACCACTCTTGAATCTAGGTCTAGCGCTTCCTTCCCTTCTATAAGTTTCCGCAAGATTAAATTACTGTTACAAATGGGTTTAAGAAATTGAATTTCCAAAGCAAAAACATCTTTAGGTACAGTGAGGCAACACACGTCACTGAATTTGTTAAACATCTGTACCCATGTTCCTAACTTTGGGCTCATTACTTTCTCACTCTGGTGGTTAGTTGTTAAAAACTATGTATCAGATGTGATACCCAGGGTTTCATTTCTTTTTGAATACTCAATTACTCAACTTGCAGTTTATAAACGAATCACCATAAATGGGCAGAGGTTTCCTCTCCCTGTGATAATTTTTTAGTCTGTCTCAAATTCTTCTGGCACTGGTCAATCCATGAGGCTTAATGTGGCAACCCACTCTTCCTGATTCTGAAGTATCTGCTGAGCTCATTCCTTCTCCTTATTTCTACACCTTTTGCCCCAATTTTTCCTGTTTGCTTCCTAATACAGGTGTTGTTTCAACAGATTCCCCATGTTTATATAAAGGGTAGCCTATGCACATCCCATTTTGTCACACTTTTGCTCGTCCTATCTTCCCCCTTCACCCTGAACTCATTTTTACTTATTCAAATCCTCCCATGATTCCAGGTCTATATTCTGAAGTCTCACCTCCTCAGCCAGCATTAACCTGTCCAAGTCATCCTGCAAACTTCATCCTTTTCAACACTGGGGGCTTGCTCTGTACTAAGTCCTGTGCTCATCAGGACACTCAATGGCTGTCCTAGCCATTTTTAGAATTCAATGGTTCCATCTTACCAGCTAGATTGGACCGTAAATGAGAAACAAGTTCAGCTTAGAATGTGCTGCCACAGCTGTTATTAGCTGGAATATAAATTAACCTATACCCTCTCTGCCCACAAAAGTCTATTGCAATCTTCTACATAAATAAAAAGGCTTCAAGCGGAGACCACAGAAATAAAGATGAACGGACAATGGAGAAACAGAGCTGGGTAGATGCTTAAAAAAAAAAAAAAAGCAAATAACAATCCACATTTTCTGAGTCTTGATTATTTTAAATGTTATTTAATCCTCATTACAATCGTATGAGGCAGGCATCTGCTATTATCCCCATAATATAGATGCTAAAGCTTAGAGTGATTAAGTAAATGTCTTAAGTTTGCATACTTTCAGGTAGTTGAGGAAAGATCTGGGTACTAATCTGTCTGAATGTAAAGAGTCACAAACATAGGGCTGAGAGCCTGGGTAACTGGGAGGCTAAAGATACCTTTAGGAAGGATAGCCATCCCAGGAGAAATTAGATTTTGGAAAGACAGCAAGGAATGTTTTAGCTACGCTTGGTTTGACATGCCAGCAAGACATCTAGGGAAAGATGACTATCAATAGCCAAATTGGTGGGATTGGGGCACAAAGGGAAGATGATTTCACAGCTGAAGCCATGAGATGGGTAGAAATCAAAGGAAAGTAAAGAGGCAAGAGTAATCCGGCTATGGGAAGAATGGAAAATATAGAATTAACAGAACTACAGCAAAATGTAGATTAAGAAGACCTATTTCCATATGTGCTGATTTACTCCTTACAATGATCCTGCAACATATTATCCCCATTTCATAGAAGACTAAGCTTTGGGAAATAAATTTAACCAAAGTCATTCAACTAGTAAGTGATGAAAACCAGGATTTATCAAATTTAAAACTCTTTCCTCTATTTTTCCATGCGTCTCCCCCCCAATATACAATCCTCCGCCATCACTACAGGTATAAAATAGAAGCTAGATGAATTTTTGTCAAAGACATCCAAGTGTGTGTTGGGGGGTTGGAGGGAAGACCGGAGAAAGCCAAGAGCAGGAATCATCAAAGGATTAGAATTAGGGAGAATACATGATACACTGTTTTCTATGCTGTAAAGACCACAAATTGATAACTATACAGTTTCCCCTGAACCCAGAATTTAACTCAGAATCCTTCTCAACCCAACACCACGCAGTGGCTAGTAAACAACATGCTAGATAAAACCACCTTAGATTATACAACTGAAATTGGGCCTCGTGGGAACATTTTCATCTTTGATTTGAATAATTTTTAATGGATATACTTTAAATTTTCAGAGTACTTCGAGCTGGCTTGTAAGGGAAATCTATCAGGAGGTTAACATCATAAGCTAGAAAATAAGGAATACTACATCCAAGGGTCTTGGTAAATGGCAAATGAAAGTAGCAGTTAGAAAGTAAATATAGTTCAGTTAGGGTGAATGTAAAATGTGCTTAGATTTTACAAAAATAGACTGCACTAATACAAACTGGGGAATAGCTTGGCTTAGAAAGTTGGCAGAAAAAGATAGAAGCGTCACAGTGGACTGCAAGTCAAGACCAAATCCTGCACTCTTTAGAAAAGCAAGCAGAACAGAAAAATGCATAAACATTAGAACCCGTAAGTATTCTCTGGTAATTCTCCCACAGTCAGATTCTGCTGAATGCCTTGCCCCAGGTTTGGGATGGGAAGTCTACTTCCTTCCACCTCACCAACACAACCTCAGCCACTTCCATTTCAACCAGCATTCTGCTAAAATACCTCCAAGCTCAAGTGCCCTATGGCTCTCCACCGTGGACTAGGTAAAAGGAAAAATCCTGTCCTCTCCGTAGAAGCACTTCACAATCAGTATGCAACTGATATTTTTGCTGTGAGCTGTTGTAACTGCCCCTGACAAACTCAGCCACAGCCAGGTTCTTCTGCTCACCCTCTCTGGGACACAGAAGGCACCCTTTGGCATCTGTATCTTTCCCCACAATGTTCTCTCAGTCTAAAATGGTCTCCTCCCTTGGGGTGCCTGGGTGGCTCAGTCAAGCGTCTGCCTTGGGTTCAGGTCACGATCTCAGGGTCTTGGGATCAAGCCCCACATCAGGCTCTCTGCTCAGCATGGAGTCTGCTTCTCCCTCTCCCTCCATGCTCTTGCTCTTTCAAATAAATAAATAAAAATCTTTTAAAAAAAAAATGATCTCCTCCCTTTTTTTTTTTTAGCATGTTTTCCATCCCCCCCAAATATAATGTAAATGTTGTTCTTCAGGAAGCATTTCCTGGACACAACAGCTAAAAATGCTATTTTCTATAATATCAGAGCCTATAACAATGCCTATATTTACAAATCCAACCTTGCTTTTTTTTGTTATTTTGTAATGTGCATTTTCTTCTTCCTTGAGACTATAAACTCTTTTGTTTGTATCACTCTCACTCTGCCCATTTCTTTAGAACATAGGAGTTAATAGATGTTTAAATAATTGATTTGATGAACCTACAGACATGGCAATGGAAAAATCATGGGTTGGTTAGAAACTCAGCCCCAGACTTACTACCTGATTTATATTGGGGAAGTAGGCTCAAAAGAGAAATCAGAAGATACCTGACAACATATTTTAATAAAGTCAATTACACTTAGTAAGCATTTACTCAAAATCTATGTGGTTCTCTCATATCAAATAGTTCTCACAGATTAAAATAATTGAAGGCCAACCTTAGAGAACAAAAAACAAAAAAGGCTATTAAAAATATTAGTGCAAGGTTTGAGATAAGTCACTGGAAATAAATAACTCATCTAAATATGCAATTCCTGATTTTTTTTTTTTTTTTTAACTTTTGAGAGAGAGCGCAAGCGAGCGAGCATGCATGCATGCACAAGCAGAGGGAGGGGCAGAGGGAGAGGGAGACAGAATCTCGAGCAGTCTCCCACTGAGTGAGAAGCCTGAACTGGGGCTTGATCTCAGGAACCCAAGATCACGACCCCCGCCAAAACCAAGTCAGGACACCTAACCAACTGAGCCACCCAGGTGCCCCTGCAACTCCTGATCTTACTTAAGGACATCTTACTATATAGAAAAGACACCACAGTTATTGACAAGTTCAAAGGGTAACTGACCCTCAATACAAATACACATTTTCTGGATTCTCTAGATACCATGAAGTTCTAAATGTATTCAATATTTACTAAAAGAACCTACCGGACAATTGTACTCAAATATAACTGATAAGTCAACAAATCCTGATTCCATATTTCATATTGCCCAGGCCAGTAGAGAGTCAACTTTTGCAATTATGTCTTCAGCTTACGTTGAGGAATAAACACTCCCAAGATGCCTTTTGTCTTCTGAAAACATATGCTGGGGATACGGATATTGGTAAAGACACTGTCCACCATACCGTTCATTACTCTGGATGTGATTCCTCATTTGAGAAATCTGTTTAGTGTTTGTTTCTCTGTGGAACTGAAATGTTTCCTGTAAGAATCATTAATCCTATGATGCAGGTCCTACCCTGCCTACACACATACACGTACTTTCATGTGTTGGAAGTTGGAATGGGTACTCATGTTTGTGTATATGTATGTGCATGTATATATATACACATATATATGTATATATATATACATTCACACACACATATGCATATATGTGTATATTAATATGTTTATGTATGTATGTTATATACATATATATGATAACGGATTTTCCCCCTAGGAGCTATTATTAAATTATGTTATATTTTATAATTAATCATTTATTTGAAATTAAGATAGAAAGAGCCATATCTAACTTTTCCTCTTTGCCTTAGGTAGGAAACCCAAGGTCAAATTTTTGGCTCAATTGTTTCAACCAACATATATTCATATGGTCTATTTTCTTTATTAGTCCTGAGCTCCTATTATAAGTTTTTCCTAGTTCTGATGTCTAAATTTTGTTTATGAAATATCTTTTACATTGTTATTAAATCCTTTGACTAATGGAGGACATAAGGGCATAACATCAATTAAATGTCTCTTGACTATACAAGTTCAAATATCTTATTCCTAGTTTCCAAAGTCCTCAAATAGAAGAAAATAATACTGACACACAGAAATAGTAGGTCCAAGTATTACATAAACAGGTCAATTGTAAAGCAAAACCTACTGCCTTTACATTTTTAGTTTAAATTAATGGTAATAACTTTTGCCACCTGAGCCTTTTTGCCCCACTCTATTGCACAGAGTAATTTTATCATCTTAACCACTTCCGTATGATGACAACATGAGTCATGCTGAGTTTTAGTAAAACTCTGTCATTATTTCCACTGAAATGTTTTCTTTCTGCCTCCTGATCCTGGACGATATCTGCAACTACAGCTCTAGGTCAGTCTAGTAGCTGGCTAAGTATTTACAGGAAATCTCCATGAGTAAACCGCCTGCGCCTTCTTTATCAACATCATTTAAAGATTCTAGCGAGGTGTCTGATGAGGAAAGTAAGTTGTTCTAAGAAACCATTAGGGGATTTATACTTCAGAGTTCTTATCTCAAAAGGGAAAAAAAAAACTCCCCTGGAAAGGGGTGGGGGGTGGATCTTAACCACTGACACCATGTGTGTCCTATTAAAGTTGTTTTTGTTTTAGAGTGTTGTAAAAAATGCTTTATATATTTTACATTAAGATCAGAGTAGCTCACTGCTGTGTCAAATTCATAAGAGAAAGGCCCCTTTGGAATTTTCCTGCCCTTGCCTTGTTACACATAGAACATCAGTGGCATGTGTAGTTGAGAAATCCTTTTTACAAGTACCCAGAAAAAGAGACTAGGACATGTTGCTCCGGACTGTAATTAAATGAGCATAGTAGGGCTCCCAGATGGGAAGCTGTCGAGAGTTGCACAGAGGTGTGGCTTCTTTCACTTGCTCTCTCCCCGGCCCCTCGGGCAAGGCAGGCTGGCACCAAGACAGGCTCAAAATGAAACTGGCAGGGAAACAGGCCTTCTAGCCCTTCCCTCAGACTGCAAGTCATCAGTGCTTTGCACACCCTCAGATTTTTAGGTACTTTGTTTCGCCCTCACAAATTTTCCTCTTCTCCAGTGCATACTGCATTAGAGCCCGCTTCTCTGTGCCTCTCCTGCCTTACACCCTTACACCCTCTGAAATGTGAGAATGAGTAAATCTGAAAGAACTCACTGCTAAAAAGCAACAAACACAAAAACACCACCGCCAGTACCGACAGGTCCCAGTGGTGATGCTCCGGGTTCTATATGATGCCTATCCACTTTCCAGGAAACACATCTTAAAAACTAAAAAGGGATGGGCAAGGGGGCAAAGAGGGCGGGAGCCCACTTCCCAAGACATTGCCTAAAGGCTCATTGTTCAGACCACTGAGGCAGGAATTTTGGACACTGTAGCTACTAAGAGAAACATTTAAGGAGACAGGTGGATCTTTGTTAAATGTCCATTTTATATAATAAGTATACATTGGCATTTAAAATGTGGCTGCTTATGGGTGACCGTCCCTGTTTACAATCTCCATAAACATTACTATTAGCTGCCCTGTATCCAGAGTACCTGGGAAATATAGTACAACCTGCTTAAAGTGACTAACACAAATCATCAGCTATTTAGCAGAGCAGAGAGGCAGTAAGAACCCCCTCTTTAGATGCTCTCTTCTTCACAGAATAACCCCAGTACCCATGTTCCTGCCAACTCTGAAATTTTTAGAAGAGGTTTTTCTCTTATCCGTTCTCTTCCAAACTACTCTTAAGGCTGGCATGTATAAAACAGACCACATAAATTGCAACTCAAATGTAAACAAAATATAGAGAAATAAAGAACATATGTCTAAAGCATATTTTCTTGACCCTATCCTCCTGCAAATGTGCTTATTTCCTGCTCTCAGTTCAATCCATCACGATCCACAACCATCTTTAGTATTATCTAATACCTAGTCCACATGTTGCTGTCAGTTTATATACAGAAAACAAAGATTAGAGAGGTCTTTTTACTATTGCCTCTTAAAAAGTAGATGTTTGCAGAGATTAAGTTTCTAAGTTGCTAAATAATATCTTCTTTTGTTATCAAGTTAAAAGCCACTTTAAAAAAAAAAAAGTAGATGAGGGTCAAGTAATGTCTCGTAAGAGGAAGGAGTTATTTTCAAATTGAAATCTGAGAAAATCTGACGAGGGCCTAAAGAACTGCATGCTAATGTTACTAATAACCGTGGCCCGGTGAGTGGAGGCAACCACAAGCAAAAGAGACAGAAAGCGATCAGAGTGTATGTCAAAGCATCACCTAAATTACGCTATCAGTCTGATTGCTTGACTGGGTCAGAAAGAGAAAAGCCATGCTGGGCACAGAGCCCAAAATGTGGGCGGTGGGACTCAGATCCCCAGAGCTGCTGTGCAGGCCAGGGAATGAGGGGGCAGAGGTGAGTGAGTGTGACTCAATCCAAGGTAGCCTCAGGGGCTAGCCCAGAGGGTGACTCCAAAACACTAATGATGGAAAGAATAATCTGGAAGTCACACTCCCCACCCCCCCCCCAACAAAATGAGGACCAATGACACTAAAATTAAAGAAGAGGGTCTTTGTAAGAGCGGCTGAATCAAAGCAAAGCCAGTGGTTCAATACTTTGGTGTTTATGAAATGACCCTCAGGCTATGTTTTACTATTTCAAGTTGGAAGATATTGGGAGGGGGTGGTAATGTCAGGGCACCAGGTTTTTTGTTTTTGTTTTTTTTTTTTTTTTAAGTATTTGTAGAGCAAAATTAAGATGATGTGTCTGGGTTGGGGGAGAAACAGTTTAAAGTTGGCTTCTTTAATAGACAACCCTAGTTTTATCTTGGATTTTTATTATAAGGAACAAGGAACAAGTTGGGTTTCCTAGGCAGCAAGTTCTGGTTCTGGTTCTGCTCTTGGCCCTAACACTAGAAACTTGCTATGTATCGCCTTGGACCAGTCAGAGCCTCCCCAGACTGCAGTTTCTTCCTCTTCCCTAATGTAAATTGGGAGAATCAAGGACATTCACAAACAACCATTGTGTCAATAGCTTAAAAAAAAATCTTTCCTTAGCTCCTCAGAAGGTCTCCTTCATTCAGCTCTCCGATCAAATGTTACTCCCTCAATTTCTCTGAATACCCTACATAAAATAATACACTCCCATCTCAATCTTTTACTAGATTATCCTGCTCTATGTTTCTTGCCAGTCTCCATCTCCACATGAAATTATGAATTCCCCCACTTACTTCTTTATTGTCATGATTCCCACTAGAAAAAGTTCTGTAGAGACTGAGTAGTATCATGCCTAGACCAGTGATTAGTACATAGCAGTGCTCAATAATATCTGATAAATTAAGATTAGGTGTCATGGGACCTTAAAAAACAAGGAATGCCATACACATGGGACAGAATATGTTGGCCAATCCTGAAGATTACAGTTACCCAAATGACAATTCCCTCTGCACATGAACATCTTCTGACTCCATGCCTCAGCACCATGATTTTGTTCTTCCATTTGTCATTTAAATATAATGGCATGTTTATATTTTTCTATTATTAGATTATCTAATATACAACATGGTCCAGACTAGAAACCCCTCCCATTTGAACCTCCAGGTTATATACGAACAGAATAAATTAATCCTTCCGGAATGAATTCCATTAATTAGTGTGCTCAAGTGGGAATGAGGGGAGTGCAAGACAGGTATGGGCAAGGAGTACCATCTTCATGTGTAAGTAGTCCTTCCTTTTGTGCCCTGGTTTCCTACACTCCTTGTTCTTTTTCACTGTTTGCCTCCTTTTATCACAGTCTTTCATGATCCCCCCTCTTTTCTTTCTCTAGCCTCTTACCATCTTTGTGGCTAAACCACAGGTCACAGGCCGATTTAAGGAGTCTTGCTTACTCTGTGAGGGTTGACTACCTGTGAGGTGGCAGGATGAGGGTGAAAAGCTGCCACAGGCGAAAGGCTTGGCAAATGCACAGTACAGCTACTGGAAAAGCATTCAGTCCTTTTGTCATGAACAACGCTCTCGGGCTGATGTGACAACCACAAAACTTGCCAGTATCTTTTGGCAATTTGTCTTAGAATCACTGGATTTTAGAATTGGACTGGATCTTAGAAATTCACCGCCCCCCCCCAATACCCTCAATTTACAAAATGAGGAAATAGAGGCCAAGAGAGGTTAAGTGACTTGCCAAGGGTCACAGAATTAATGAGTTGACAGGGTGCAGAGACCCAGATCTCATGATCGCCAGACCAGAATGAGTGTCAGAAAAGCCCAAAAAACTCTGCAAGTAGATCATCAGAAATAAAAGAAAAAGATAACTAATCAAGAAGAAAAGTTAGGGAATGAACACTGAGTAACTTCAAGTGTAAATCAATCCACGACTTAAGATATTGCCAGATATTCTTTTTTGAAAAAGCAAATAAGCAGGCAATAATTAAGAAAAAAATAAGCTAAAATATTATACTGTTTTTTTTATCTTATAGCCATTTATTGTCTTGTTTTTAATAGATTTCAGTGTAATATCTTATACACTTAGTGACTATTCCATTTCTCTGACCTCTAACTCATGCCTTCCAGTAATCAAAAGCAGCTGATTTTAATGTGCTAGTGCTTTAGTGTGAAGGAGGTTAAGGCTGCATTTGTGTGCAATCAGGTTAAGATTGGCTCCAACAGGAGAGAAATCCATACATAAGTTGAAAAGATCTGAAAAATGCCTGTATTCCCAACCTGATTACGACTACATTTTTGCATGGTTTGTCAAAGCAGATCATTGAAATCAAGTCAAGATGTAAAATGGGTTAAAGTGGTTTTCTTCTCCATTCTTCCATTAATCACCATGACCTATGGAAGAAAGGAACTTTTCCCTCTCTCACCTGAGGCAAGGTGGGATACTCCACTGGAAGTTATGCCAATTTTATCAATTGGTGCTCAAGTTCCAAAATTAATTTTCTACTTTTCCTTTCCTGTAAACAGAAGTTTTTATTGGAGAGTAACTTTCCATTTCTATCAACAATTCTATTTGTTTTCTTTTTACAAAACATAAACCAATCAACAAATTCTAATTCACCTTTTAACCTACTAACTTTAAAGGTTATATAAATATTTAATTTATTCAACTGAAAATGTAGATACAGGGATTAGAGTGATAGCTGCTCTCTCCTAGTAAATAATATTTGGTACAACCTAAATATGAGCTAAATCAGAGTTCATTACTGGTTCACTTGTCAAAAAGATATTAGCAGATGACACACAAACATTTGTTTTGACATAATTTCAACGCTGACAGTATCAGGTTATGTCTTCTATGAAGACAGTATAGTGTTGCTGGAAGCAAAAAATATATAAAAATGCAATAAACATTAGAGGTTAACAATGTTGCTGTTATCTACAAAATTCTCCAGCAAGACCGGAGCTAGGTCAAAATAATTTTGGAGGGGAGGGGAACGTGCTGGTTCTTGTTACACATAAGCATGTTTGTTATAGGAGCATTTTCGGGTTAATTTTTGCTATTAACGTAAACCACAATTGGGGGACCACATTGCTGGAAGAGGAATGGTGGGGGGTAGTTACATAAACAATATACAACAAAGAAAGTCTTTATTTCCAATACCTGAATACATCAGGTTTGTTTTTAGGCACAAGGTTGCAGGTTAAATGCTCTCAGCTATCCAAGAAGTGGCTTATTAGTTTTGTAAGAAAATATTTTCTTTTATTTTGACTGAAAAATACTCAGTTTAACTGAACAAAACCATCCTTGTTAGTGAAAAGCAGACCCAAAAAAACTTTGTTTCAAAGACCCGGCAAAGAAAAGCAAAACTAATTCAAGAGGGAAAGCTGCCTTCCTCATAGTAGCTTCTGAATCTGGATCTAATAGTTCTCAAAAGCCAACCGGAGTCTTCAAGTCTTAAAAGCTTGTCTTCCTCCATGGATCACAGACATCCCTATGTGGAAGCCCGATAGGAATACAAATCCATTTAAGCAGATATATATTCTCTTTCTGGGCTACAGCCACAGAGCTGGAAAGCTATGCACCAACAGTGAGAATGAAGGCAAACAAACGTTTTGATTATTTTCAAGGGCAATTTTCCAAACACCACTTTCTTTTTTGCTTTTCTATTTTGTGCACTAGAAAAATCCCCACTTCATCTCTGGCAACATAGCATCTGTTGGTGTTAAAATGAGAGCAAGCGATGATGCTTTCAGAACCACAGCGACAACGCTAAAAACTGCATTTCCCCACCCTGACTTGGCTTCCTCCAGTACCTGAGCTATGTTCGCTTCTCCTAATTTGTAAATGGGCCGAATCCTGTTATTACAGAATAATTACTGCAAATCAGCACAATTACTACAAAGACATGAATAAACACACACATACCAGTAGCTGTTTTCTACAAATTATTATCAAAACAAAGGGAACCGGCTAATTGTGGTAACATTAAGACAACATTTATTCCTCCCAGTGTTTGGGCAAGTTTATTTTAAGTTGTCATCTTCAACTAGTAACGATGCAGATGATTTTACAGATTTCATAAACCTTTCTAATCTAAACTCTTCTCAACTGAAAGTTGGCCGCTTCCCTCAGAGAAACATCTGCAAAGGCCTGATTTCCTAAGAACCCGCTTTTATGGTACATCAGCAACACACACACACTCTCTCTCTCTTCTAGAAATCTCATTTTAGAAAGTTCATTTGTCATGCACTCTTCTAAATCATTCTCGAGGCATCTTGAAAATGAAATACTTTATATTCTTCACAATTTAAGCATTTGTCTCTAAAGTGAGTACAGTGTGAAATTTTACCCTGTCACTGATGATATTACTAGGTTTCCTTTGTGGATGGATGCTCTGGGGGGAGGAGAATTCAGAAAGCACACAGCCCACGCAGGACAGGAATTCTCTAAACTCACCTCCTGGACAATGCCTCATGGCCATCTTACATCTCCTGGATTCGGCGATGGTTGGACATGGTATCGTATCCTTTGCTGGCTTTTTAATAATTTGCCGTGTTCTGGTTTCCAGACCCCATTTAAATCCACATGTGCGATTATTTCTGCTACAAGTTCCCCATTCACTCCAATGACCAACTTCACATCCTTCTAATAAAGAAAAAAAAAAAAATACAAACACAGATAACACCTTGGTCTCCATTTGCCCCGCTGCCATCAAATTTATATAGCTGTGATTCCCCACTCCCCCCTTCAGATAAATTAGGTTGTACAGCCCATAAAGACCTGTATTCCCCTTTTGGATGCTTCAACTTTGAACCATAGAGTTACTTTCATCTACAATAAGCAACTACCACATAAGTAATTTAAAAACTATTACTTTGTATTTGTCTTAGTTCATTTTTTGAAGGACTGCTATTGGTCCATTCTAAAGACACAGAAATATATACTCTTTAAAAGATTCAACAGCTAAAACCTACAGAAAAAGATCCTCTTTTCAAACAATGACAGAAGACATAATTTTACGTGTTAATTCTGAATGCCCCCATAGTAATTCACAAGTATGTTAGTTTTATTTTGGAAGTCAGTATTTAGTGAACAGGAAAGGGAGCTTATTTTGCATTTTCTGGTTCTCTCAATTCTTTCAATAGGTATCTAAAAACCACTGTATGTATTTCTCATTCCCTAAATTGGTGCTCTATCTCACTATAATCAGATACAGTCAGATACTGAAAATGTTTATATGTAAAAGCTTTTAGCATCTCCTTTTGTAAATTCATATGGTAGAAATGTCAGCTATCCTCCAAACCCCTGAGGTAGATAATAAAAGGATAAAAATATGCAAAGTTAAACCTCCTCACCAAATTCACTATTAAAATGCCCTAGCAGATAAGGACCCGGGCCTGGAATCCACACACAGTATTTTAGCATTTCTGATCTCAGCAGGCAACGTGGTTACTCTGAGATTTTTCAAAGCTGTTTAAGATTTTTATTCAGGGAAGTGTGTAGGACTCTATTTGTAATTTTTTATATTTAAGGATTTTTTAAGAGTTTCCACTTAACATTTGTAATGGGGGTGGATCTTGCCTCTCAAAAGTAAATTCAACATTCTGAATATTCTGTTCTAGTGACTTTTTAAATAGAGTGTCACCTGTATGAATGTATGAACCCACACATAAACAGGAACATAAGCACACATTTCTTCAAAAACCGGTCATTTAAAGGTGTTCTCTGCAAACCCTCAAATATATAATTACAGACTCTTTCAACAATATTTCTGCAGAAAAGAAGTTCTCACTTTTTTTTAAGTCTCCATTTTAAGGTGATGGAAAGTCTCGTTTATAATACGTAATTCTGTTATAGATCATATCAGATGTATAATATGTTAAATAAAATTTGGGGGTGGGGGTGGGGACAATGCCATTACACCTGGAGATTAGATTCATTTGATTAGGTATTCATCAAAATGTAGGTACTATAGATCTTTACCTTTTCATCAGTTGTATAAAAATATCAAAGTGTTTTTCAAACACTCCAAAAGTATAAAATTTATAAAATGTGTATTCCTAATTATTCATGAGCAGTGTACATATGTATATTAAGTTATGCATTCTAGATAAATTCAGTAAAACATTATTTTAATATACTTTTGCAACATGCAATCATCAACAAAATCCATTTTACACAAAAAATTTCTTTCCAATTTTTTTAAATGGCTAAACAAGGAGCTCCATAATTAAGCTACATAACAAAAGTGATAGAACAGTTAACCACATGGTACTGCTTTGAAATTTTGTTCTTCTACACAAAATGCTTTTCTCTAACAGTTATTAATAATTTAAGGTAAGAAAGGTTGTGTGTTACAGATGATAAAGCCATACCAGCACTTAAATAGTTGAACTAGCCAACACACAACTAGCAAATTTGTAGCAAGATTTAGTAGACTACAGATGTCCTGATGCCCCAAAAATTCAGCAAGTCAGCAAAGAACTTAATTTTCAGTTCTAATTAACAAGAGAACCAATTTGTTTTTAAGTTGAATATATCCAGCATGCATTATTTTTCAAGAAACAGGTGTTAAAATAAAAGTTTGAAAGTTACATGAAAAACTACTCACCCACACATTCCATGGTTTCATCTAATGGTGCAAAACCATCTGGACATTCATCAAAGCAGCGGCCTCTATGCAAATAAAAGCCCACTTTGCACTTGGTACAAAAGTCTTTGCTAAAGCAAGAATCACAGTTTTCTATTCTGCATCCTAAAAACAATTTTAAAGAGAAAAAGAAAATTTCAGTCAAAGAAATTTACTTGTTTTGCAAATAACACAAATTTACCAGTTAGCTCCATCGAAATTCTAGTAGTCAAAGAAATATGCGTTCAACTCATTTGTTTCCTAATGCCATCACATTCTAAATCACTCCTACCTCTTCCAACAGCTCACCACATCAATAGGCTGAGACAGCATTCCAGCCTAGGCCTTCGGCAGCATAAGACCCTTCAGAAAATTTTGCAACTCCAAATGAGATTAAAACAAAGGATTAAAAAGAAAAAGAAAACACGCCCACTACAAATTTCATTGCTGCTGGGATTGAAATCTGTTCTGCTCTTCAAAAAACCTATAGTGAAAAACACAATGGGAATATTCTAATCAGTATCTTCTGTTTCAGGACAGTAAATTAAAATCCTGTTTAATGCTGGTTAGTGCTGGCATTTACTTTCAGCAGAAGGTGTCTTAACTTGGAGGGGTAGCGTAGGTCACTAGTTTGAAAACCTACAATATGCCAAAGGTTTTACATGCATTTCCATTTAGTCTTTATAATAATCCTACAAGGTGGGCAGTGGTATCCCTATTTTGCAAATAAGGAAACTGAATTTAAGAGAAAGTCACACAGCTAATAGTGGCTGAGCTGATTCTGAGAGGCCCCCAAACCAATTGCCTTCTAAATCTGTAATCTTTTTTCTATAATGCACTAACAGAATTTCACTAGTTGCAGTTTGTGAAAAAGTAGTGCTTTTTAGGTCTGCTAGGTCTGGGTTTGAATCCCAGCTCCGCTCTTAACAACAACAGGCCTCTGAGTGTCTATTTCCTTCTGTACAGAACAGGGACATCACTGACTTTACGAGGCTGTTGTGAAGATTTGTAATGGCATATGCAAATCAACTGGCTTGTAATAGGCAGTCTGCACATAGAAACAACAGATTAGAAACATGTATTTTTCCACGAACCCGCACACATTACAACAAAGTGTAAAAAGAAGAATGAATTTATAAGCTAAGTATCCTAGGTCAGATTCCCTGGTAGGCCAGTAACATCTGGACCAGAGAGAATTGGCTTGCACAGGAGAAAATAAATATACTCTACTCTTCAAGCAGAGGAAAGAAAAAGGAGGTTGGAGGATTAATTAAAAGCCCAGATTTTCAACAGATTATAGTACATATTACTTATAACAGACTTAATTGATGGCAATTAAGAATACATAAAGCTCTATGAAAACTCCATGGCAACACTTCTATTCACTTAACAAGCCTCTGAATGCCACTACTGTATTTGGTCCTTTAATGATTCAGAAAAAGCCTTAAGATGGACTGTTCCTGTAAGCAAAGAGATAATGGAATAGAAAATATAACCAAAACATGAAATCACTGAATATTTTGAAAATTGAGAAAATAAAGTCAAAACGTTTTGTTGAAATAGATTATGTTTTAAATAATGACAAGGTTCTGGACCTATGAAAAGAAAACGGCAACTCTTCACCTTTCAATTTGGGGTCTCACAGGTCTTCATGCATTGAATGGCCACCATGAAGCAGCTAACTCAATCTGTGAAATGTTACCAAACTTACAATTGGAAAACCAACTAGGTATGGGTGAAAGTCCATAGTCAAATTACACTGTTGTTCTTTTGGGGAGGATGGTGGGTAAAGAAGAACAGTTGATCACCCCATAAAATGTGCATTTGTAATCTTAAATATTGTAATGAAGTGGTGGTCTATGGTTGGTCAGTAGCTTCTTAATCATGGTCAAAACACATGACCATCATGTCCACAAATTGTTGGTTTTCTTGCCTTTATAGAAAAGCAAGCAGCCCTTCCTACTAGCTGAATTATTTTCCAAGAAATGATAAACATTCCAAAGATAAAACAGAACTAAGGGGTGAACAGAACAAAGCATTTATATTAAGAAAAGAGGACTGTACACTTCATAGATCAGCTGTTATCTACAAAGTCTGAGTTTTCTTTAAAACACGAGTTACACCAGTAAGCTCTTTGGCCTAAAAGTTATAGCAATAAGCATTTGGAAATAATGTTACAAGGTCCTCTGCTAATCTTGACTGCTACTTGCAGCGCCCTTTCCTCATTTCATTCCATAGCCCTAATACCAGTTCATAGAACGTGAATTTCTGAAATACCTATCATTCTCTGTCAAGTCCCTTAGGACTTCTTCAGGCATAAATCCTGCTAAAAGAAAGCTCAATTATTTGTCCTCAAATTTAAGTATGATAAATATCTGACGCATTCAAATTGTAGACTACTTCAACCAGGAGAAAGCATGAGGTGAATTATGAGCAATGACTGAGAATAAGCTCTAAGATCTATCATTAAGTGAAAAAGGCAAGTTGCAGGATATAGAGTATGGTACAAGAAAACCACGCGTGCACTCATGAAGGAGCTTAGAGAAGTTAATTTGGGAAAGGGGTGGTGGAATTTTGAAATAGGTTAAAAATTATCTATTTCTGAATCATATGAATCTTTTGTAATTGTAATGCATTTATGTATTAAAACAGAAGTTATTTCAATGAACACTGTGACTTGCTTAAATTTACAGAAAATAACGCTATAATGTTCCAAAATAAATTCTTTTGATTCCAAATGGTAAGAACGAATCAAGGAATAGTACTCCATCCCCAATTTTTTCAGAATTGGAAATTCTGAAAAATTATGTGCATGAAATTATACCCCTTATAATGTTGAATCTACCATAACCTTCAAAATACACAACTGTTTGACCATCTCTTGTCCAGTATTCTTTGTTTCCATATGTTCAAGGGTGCTTTTCCTTCATTCAAGTCATTAGGGGACAAATCCCTAAATATTTCTTATTCAACAAAGCATTTAAACAAAAACTTTGACTGGCACCAAGTCGTAACATCATCCAAAGCTCTGCTGACCTTCCTGGTCTCAGTGACTCCACCACAACATAAAAACCATGCAGGCGGCCCACAACACTCAGCAGCCTAAACGGACACAACTCATCTAATCACCAACACCTTTGAACTGAAAGCTTTTTAAAGCAACAGCATAAACCACCTACCCTGACAATCTGCTCCTTGACATGCTTCCTAGAAACCTCTTCTCACCATCTCCAGACCCATCCACAACTCCCTGTCCTGTCCAGCTACTTCTCCTAGAACTAACTCTTCTGCTTAGGAGAAAACCACTGTGGAGCCTCATAGTTCTAGGCTTTCCCCTCCAGCCTGTATCCACGCTCCCAGAAATTTCTTCAACTGGTCATCCTTAAACAAGTGGGATTCACATCAACCTTATTAATTCCTCTTTAGAAAAGTGAAACATTCTCATTATGAATAAAAATTCAAAACAGGTGCATAAGATACAGGTATCCTCTTATTTACCTGAATGGTACATCAGGCCTGCTTCCCAGAAATAGCCATTGTATTAACGGTCTGGGAAAACCTTTATGTTAATTTTATCAATAAATGAGTTTTAAAACACCAATAGGATCATTCAACAGACTGGTGAACTTCAGAAAACTCTATACGGCTTAAGAAAACAGGAATACCAAAGTTTGCTAAACATGGGTCTCTATAAAAATCTGTACTTTAAGGTCTTGTTCAGAAATAAGACCGTGGTTTAGCCAACTTACATGCTTCTAAATTACAGTGCCTCCTCAAAAATGTAATCCAAGCGAGCACTGCCAATATTGGTTTAAGTAAAATTACTGTTCAAGTGAGACTGTGTCCAAATGCAATCTGATGGGGCTGTCATTTGGTGAGGGGAGCTTACCCTGGCCAAGAAACAAAGTAGGGTAGGTAACCTTCTCCTGTCCTTCCGTGGTATCCATACAGGCTCCATTATAACATTTTTCAAATTATCCTTAGTTCAGTTCAACAGTTCATTCCAAGCATTCTCCAAAAGTGGAGCACTTGCTAGGTATTGTACCAGACCCTGAGAACATAAAATTATAATACCCATTCCCTGTCCTGGAGGTGCAAAAGCCAAAGGGAGGGGGCCATGAGGCACTCACAAAACACTGCAACATAACACAGCAGATGTTAAAGGCATGTGCTGTGTACATTAGAGATGGAAAAGACAGACCCATTTCTGTTCTGCCATTAGTTTTTTTTTTTTTTTTTCCTTTTGGTCTGTAAATTCTGTTTCTAACACAGTGCCGGACACATGGTGGAGTTTTCATGCTTGCCAAGTGAACTAACATAAGTGCCATTTAAAAACTCAATTCCTTTATATTTAAAAACTCATTTGAATGCTTAGTATGAGATCGCTTGCACATGCCCTGTAAATACCTTTAATATAGAAAGAAAAGCCATGGTAGCTGGAAAGGAGTGCAGATCTTATTGGAAGAATAAATAGTTCAACACCTGAAAACAATTATAATAGAGAACATAAGTATTGAAGTGTGGTAGGTAATATAGGTCATGGAAGTTGGAACCTCAGCTGAGCAGGTTTTAGAGACACAACGGGAAGAATAGAGCTGTGGCCAGGGTGACTCCATTCATAATCACACAACAGAGAAAATTCACATGGCACGTGATGGACCCATGAAGAGTGGCTTGAATGAGCTGGAGATTAGAATCAGGGGATGGTTACTTAGGTGTAGATTGCTGTAGGTGGAGAATTTCACTTCTTATTTTACTTCATTTCAAACAAGGCAGTTAAATTATAAATTACTTGTACTTTGTATGAGTTCAAGTATTTAAGGAATAATTAATAAAAATGAAGTTAGTTTCAAGCTTAAGGCGTGGTCTGACTAGCAGTGAGAGGTCTTCATAGACTCTTGACCATGAAAGCAACATGACCAAGATGGTACCTCGTTTGTTCCCTGATTTCAGCAGATAGAATTGCCAGGAGGCCAACCATCATGCTGGGGAGCTAAGAGGCACAGATGAGAAAGCAAGGTTCCCGCACTTCGGGATCCTGGTCTACTAAAAGGCAGGCGATGAGACAGTAATGCGATTACTATTTCATACACAGAGAGTGAGCGGGGGAGTGCATACTTTCAGGAAATTTGGTTTCCTGAAAGGAGGAAGAGAGCGGGGCTAAGGAAAACCACCAAGAGGCTCAACACTGAGAGGTAACGGTCATGGGAAAGGGAGTTACAATCAATCAATACAACTTCAAACTGGGTGGAAGAGATGAAAAACCAAGAAGCCAAAGATCCCCAGTTACCCTGTTGTCCTTTGGTGTTCCAGCCCTCTCAGGGCTTTGGCACACCAACAGAGGGAGTTTTGTTGATCTTCCCACCAAAGTCTAGGTGACAAGAACCATCCGTTAACTGAAGAGCTCAGAATGGCCAATCATATAAACAGCAGAAGAATTAAAACCTTAAATTAAAAGCAGAGAAAAACCAGCCTTTGTTAAACTCAACTGTGAAAGTGTAATTCTATATACAGCAATTAAATATTAGAGAAGGGGAAGCAATCGGTGAAGTAGAGAAGACCTCAGACCCATACAGATGCATCCTTTTCTATTATTTCTTCATAATCAGGGCTGTTGGGTGGGTACAGGCTGCCTGAGCGCACCACGAAAATCTGACTGCTTACTGTCCAGCTGCGCTTTATTGGGCATCTCCATTCAGCATTTCCATTCAGAATGTAACAGATGCTGACCCCCACTAGGGGTATTTAGTCTTCAGACTGGAGTTGTAAGTATCAAAGAGCATCGAGCCAGACCCCTGAAAACCCTAGAGCTTCTCCACTCAGTGTATGCTAAAATTTTAACAGAAATTCATGGGACAGGTTGTTCCAAAAGACATTCAAAAGTAGACTGTTAGCAATTTTTCACATGGGAAGTACTAAACTGTGTAACTTAATACGAGAGTACTTTTAATTGTTTAAATATTTTTAGGCTTCTCTAACAACTTCAAATACTGCTGTTTAACACTGCTTCTCAAAACCTGCAATGGCTTATGTATCCCTAACTAAAGTTTTTAAGCTTTATGTTACCAAAATCATGCATTTCTAATATGTACTATTGCAACAATCCCATTAGGCTAGGGACTGTTGAAAACTATGACCCAAAATTTAAAATTACATTTTTTGTAGTATGGTCTAAGTTACACACAGCTCATTAGAAGCTTCATTATGTTTCAATCTAAAAAAAAAAAAATAAAAGACAGATTCAGAGGTTTCAGGACTCAATGTTTCATACTTACAACTGAACTATTTGTGTGATGACATAGAAAACCAGCTCTACTAAGTTAAAAGAAGATCCAGTGTAGAAATCTGTGTAAAACCCGTTGGAATGGCATTAAGTCAAGATTGCCCTTACTAAGTTAGGAGAATTAGCATAGGGTGAAATTCAACTGCATCAAGTGCAGAATAGGAGACTTGGAACAGGAGCCAAAGGCAGGAAATAAGAACTATGTTGAGAATATAGTGGCCTTCCAAATAGCACAGTGGTTAGCAGATCTGAGGTTAGGATTTTGGCTCATTTACTATTATATGACTGTGGGTGAGATGGCAAAACTCTCTGCCTCAGTATCATTATCTATAAAAAGAGGTAATATCTCAGGGTTGAGAGAATTCAGCAGATTTGACAAAGGTGAAGATTTCAACACAATATCTACTGTGTAATTAGTGATCAAAGAATGTGAGCTATCATGAGTAAAAATTTACCAACTAGGACAGTCCAAGATGGTGGATGAAAGGAAGCACAAACAAGATACAAGGATACTCCACGTGTAGTGGATATGTAGGTACATATGTATATATAATCATTTTAATAAATCTTTATGTATGTGCACTACTCAAATGAAAGACATTATCCAAACACCAATACCTGTAGTCAATATAATGGCTTTACCCTTGTTTAGGTCATGCAGCTAAAGAAATGGAATATAATCATTCATTGGTTACCTACATAGAAAGTCATCTACTTCAAACATTAGGAACCAGAACTTAGGAAAACAGAGATCTAAATGCAATTTTGACCTTGGTAGGGAAAATTACATCCTCTCTGTGCCCTACTCCCTTCACCAACAGATAGGAGGGGAAAATACTAGACCTAACCGTATCAGATGATTGTTTGGAGTACCAAATTTAAGATGAAAACAAAAAGAACAGGTGAAAAGTACCACATAAAAATTGCATCACTCCCTAAAGGTAAATAAGCCCATCCATCCAAAATATTGTTATACCTTGTATCACAAAATATTCAACAGATATTGCTTGAAAAGTGCAGCACCCTTTTTTAAGTACAATGAATATGTCCAATTTTTGATGTGTGCTAAAGGTGGTCTATCATAGCCATTAGGGTAGTAAATTATTATAAGGGTAGTAAAATTCTGGACTTGGTTGGAATTTTAATCAAGTTGCAATTTAGCTAGGAAATGGAATCCAGTCAGAAATTCATATATTGTTTTTCAGGTAGCGATAAGAGTTCTATCTTATATGCCAAAGTGTCCTTTATTTCAACTTTGGAGGATACATATACTATCAAAAGTAACTTTTTTTCTCCTGACTCATTTTACAGTGCTTACAACAGTTCATTTAAAAAAAAAATACCTAAAACTCAAATTTGTGAAATATGTTGGTAGATGCACTGTAATATTTGAATGTTTAAGAATTTTATCTTGCCCAAAACAAAACAAAAAAATAAACAACTATATCTTGCCCACCCACACAAAAATATCTGAAGAAACACTGAGGTTTGTGTAAAATCATGCGGTCAAACAATGAGGAACTATAAAAATGTTGGCTCCATTTCTCGTGTATTCAAGTGATGCATATTTGAAGTCATTCTCAAAATAACTTAAAACTTGGACACAGTTGCCTTGAATACAAAACCAGGGGGTTTAAATGGACTTTGTCCACTTAAACCAGATCAGAAGGGAGGACAATTACCTCAAAATAAAATAGGGAAGGAATGTGATAAAGTTTTTAAAAATCATAAAGCAAGTTAATGTCTCTTATCAGCTTTTATTTTCCTACCAAATAGCAGATCTCTCATCTTGGTTACTCTTTGTGCTTCTCCTTTTTTTGGTAACTTGTCAACCTTTCGTATTAAGGTAGAACCAGAGTACTTTCATAAACTTCAGACTTGAGACTTAGTTGAATTTCTCCGAATGTTGGAAAATGCATCTCTCTCCACCCAACGAAACAGGAGAGTATATGGAAGCTAATACAGGTCTTGCTTGCCCCTCAACCATCATGCAAGGAAAACAAGAACAATCTCTCAATCCCTTCACACTCCAAAATTGGCAGACTTTTCCTCTAAAGGGCCAGGTAATAAATATTTCAGGTTTGGTGGGCCATGCATTCTCGGTCTAAGCTACTCAACTCTGCGGTAGAGCAAAACCAGCCGTAGACAATATGTAGATGATTAAGTGTGGCTGCTTTCCAATAAAACTTTATTTATAAATCCTGAAATTTAAAGTATCATTTTTGTGTACCACACAAAAATGTGTAGTCCTTTTTTTTTTTTTTTTTAAAGATTTTATTTATTTATTTGAGAGAGAGAGAATGAGAGACAGCATGAGAGGGAGGAGGGTCAGAGGGAGAAGCAGACTCCCCGCCGAGCAGGGAGCCCGATGCGGGACTCGATGCGGGACTCGATCCTGGGACTCCAGGATCATGACCTGAGCTGAAGGCAGTCGCTCAACCAACTGAGCCACCCAGGCGCCCCTGTAGTCCTCTTTTGATATTTTCCCCAAACACTTAAGAATCTAACAGCTATTCTTACAAGGGCCCCACAAAAATGGCAGCAAGCCAGATTTTGCCTGTGGGTCATAGTTTGCTGACCCCTAGGCTACAGAATGATTGAAAGCCATGGGGCATATTGAAGGGAAAAGGAAAAAAGAAATAGGTTTCATTTTTAAAACCCCCACATGTTAGCTTTTAAGCTTAGGGAGGCATAGTGATGTCTTATGTACATCATCTGGCTGTGTTCATAAGACAAATACCAAAGGAGTAAGAGTATGCTGGAATTGAGTTATCGCAATGTGGGAACATTTTTAGTTCCATGTTTCTCATACTAATACTGATAAATCAAGAAAGAGGACATTTTTGTCAATAGGTCAAAATTCCACGCTGTTTTAATAAGCTTTTAGTTTCTTGATTACATATGGCATTGACTTATCAGTGAAGGGATGGTTGGAGAGAAAGGAGAGAGAATAATTTTACCAAACAATACTTTTTGGCTAAAACCTGTGTTCTAACATTTCTGCCTCACCCTATGGTCTGATATACCTGCCAACTGTTTGTGAAGGTAGCTTTGCTATCTCTGCTTACCCAGTTTGATGATAAAAGTAGACCGTTTCATCCATGCTATGTAGGAGCAGCAAACCCTCAGGCTTGTCAGTGGACTTCTCAGAACTTGTTACCTGCTCTGTAAATGGGGATAACACCGCTTCAGTCCTAGGATTACCAGGAGCCAATGAAAGGATGAATGTGAATGCACTTTAAAAACTAAAGTGCAAAACAGAAGCCTTATTTGCACAAAGGAAAACCGAGCACAAGGTTGCATCTGCCTTTCAAACAGAATGATACTGTCAAACTTGGGTCTAAACTGAAATAAGAGGCTCATTCAAAAGAACTACCCCACAAGAAAATTCAATGTAAGCTTGAGAAATAAGACTTCCTTTATTAAATAGCAGAGCAGGCTTTTTACTTTCCAGCCATTAGGATCCTAATTAAAAATTAAAAAAAAAAATCTTCATTGATGAGTATTGAAAATTACAAAGCCATGTGTGCCACAGAGAAGAAAATAGTTATTCTAGCTCTCAGGATATCTATTTGATATAATCTAGCTTCTAGAATAAGGAGAGAGGAAGTGTGGCCCAGTAGTTTTCTCTAGAGGGTTATGTAATACAACTAACGCAGGGTTGCTTTCAACAAAGCACTAAGGGCTTCGCTGCCACGGGCCAGCGTATGAAACATCCCTGGTGTGCAGGGAACAACCATTACTGGAGCTCTCGGTGGCATCTCCGATGTGGCCACTTCTTAAACCCTAGATGGCTTAGCCACACTGGGGCAACAGGTCACAACGATCGGAACTAAGATGGCTCTGCTATGGCCACAGGAGGACCACTGTCTTCTTTCAAAGGCCAAGTTGGTCATGTCATTTCCCTGCTTTAAAATCCTTGGCAGCTTCCCTTTACTTCCAGGATCAGTTTAAACCCTTGATTTTAGAGCCCAAGATCCTTCTGGCTAGACCTATCCTTCTACTTCCCTAGCCTCGTCACCACGGGTACCTGTACCCTGGCCAGGGCGAAGTTTCCTCTAAACTCCCCAGGTCCTCCCAGCATCCAGATACCCGAGACAACATTTCTTCTCTTGTGGTTGTTATAGGTTTGTCATAATCCTCCCATCAAATGGGGACCCCATGAAGAAAACGGACCGCTTCTTCTATTCTGTATCACAAGGCCTAGCAAAAGGGCTTGACATAACAGAGGATGACAGGTGTTAACTGTGGAATGACTAACAAATCTACTAGATTTCTATCAGCTTAGAATAAACACTGAAACAGAGCCCACCCTATATATTTTAATGCAATAGCTTGATTTTGGTATAAAAATACATTATAAAGAGCTCCATTTCCAAATTAGGCAACAACCTTTATATACTACATTGAAGCTCTTATGTCTTTCTTTTTTATCTTTAAGAAACAAAAAGCACATGTATTCCTTAACTGTAAACCAAGTAGAGAGGAGCACTGGAGGAAGACTGTACTTTGCAGCAACTAGATGTAAAATACATATAAAATCATAAAGAGATCAATATTAAAATGGTAACTGCCAATAGTAGATATTACTGAGATTTCTTTTATAGATTCATGACAGTTATTAGAATTAGAAGTTATTACCCAAGACTGTGCTATGTAATTTGTGTAAGCTTGCAAAGCTAGTAACTGTTGGAGCTCAAATCAGAGCTAAGTTCCTTCTAATCCAGTGTTCTTTCAAAGATGTGATTTAACCACAACTTGAACTCTCTCTTTAGAAGGTGAAATCTAATGTCTTGAAATCCTTAATGGGGTTTAAAACACTGACCACACTGACCATTTCAGAAAACAAAACAAAAAAAAGAACAAAGACTTTGAAATTTTTCTAGACTCAGGTTTGTAATTGTGCACAATAGTTTCATCTATATTACATGGCTTATTTTTGAAGGAACAATGTAAAAAAAGACTATTCCACTGGTGTATCTCAGTCACTGGGGTCACACTGTTCTTGGCTAATTGTGTGACTTTGGGGAAGTACTTATTTAGAAACCTCAACATGCACATTTTTTGGTGGGGTTGAGGGGATGAGGCAGAGAGAGAGAGACAGACAGAATCAATTAGGTCTCTTCCAGATCTATGTAATAATTACTTTTTAATTAAGGGAACTTCTACATGCCTGATAGAAGCCTTGTAGGGTTGTGAACACACACACACACACACACACACACTTTCTGATCAAAGTATTAATTGAATAAAACATCCTCGCTTTTAAGCACTACTTGAAATATGCTGTTATTACTTGTTTTGTCATAACACATTAAGCTGCTACTTCTCTTTACCTGAACTTGACCTACAAAATGATGAGACAGGAGATATTTCACAATACACCTAATTACATAGAAAAGTCTCACCCAGTTATCTTCATCATCATCTATCCCCATCATTATACTAAAAGAATAATAAAGATGGTGAAAAGAGCTGTTCCATGATGAATAGCCTCCCTGGTTGCTGCACTGTACCACCACCTTTCTAATCATATTTCACATCTCAGCAAGAAATTAGTTTACCTTTACATGATTTTAAATGCTAAAACTAGTTAATAGGAATGTCTTCATTAAATATAAAAGTAGCTTCAGGTCTGTGATTCAACAGTCTTACACAGACTTGTACCTCTGAAACAAATAATACATTATATGTTAAAAAAGACGATAGCAGGAAGGGAAAAATGAAGTGGGGGAATCGGAAGGGGAGACGAACCATGAGAGACTATGGACTCTGAGAAACAAACTGAGGGTTCTCGAGGGGAGGGGGGTGGGAGGATGGGTCAGCCTGGTGATGGGTATTAAAGAGGGCACGTATTGAATGGAGCACTGGGTGTTATACGCAAACAATGAATCATGGAATATTACGTCAAAAACTAATGATGTAATGTATGGTGATTAACATAACATAATAAAATTAAAAAATTTTTTTTAAAAGTAGCTTCAATTTTTAGCTTGTATGTTCCTTAAATTTATAAGGCAATCCCTCTTTAAAACAAACTGAAAAGCACTTCAAGAAACATGTAGTCCAGTAACAAAGAACATGGGTTGTCACCAGACATGCATTCTAGTATCAACTCTGCTCTGTATCTGTCGGTGACTTTGAATGAGCTACTAACTTCTCTAGGCCTCCATTTCCTTGCCTCAAATAGTCAGGAATCGAATGAATAAGCTGTTGAAAAGATTTAGCCAAAAAGAAAGTGCTAAGTAAGTGTGTATTATTAGTAATAAGTACAAGGGGTCTTTCACGGAAGAGCAGTTAATATTACTGAGCCCACCCTCCTACTCTGAGAGACCCTGAGCTACCTAGGGTTGGTATCAATCATCCAGTTCATATGTATTAAGCACCTTTTAGACGCTCAGCCCTTGACTGGCTGGCCTCAGGCAATTAAACTGTGGCTCTGTTGAGGCCAAGCCTGGATAAAATCCCCTGAAACTAAAATCAATTAATAAATGCTTTGTTCTATCCCAGTCATAGGTGCATCAAAACAGCCAGCTCTCTTGCAAGGATGGAATTCTTGAGAAGCAAGCACAAGAATCAAGAGACTCAGCAGGTAATGACATCTCAATTAAGTTCTCATAAAGGGGCAGTAGGGCCATCCTCATGGTCCCTTTAAAGAATAATTCCTTAACCTTATTAAGTTATGGTCAGTTTATTAACTGGCTGGTAGCAGCTCTTTTGTAATGTAAAAGCCACTTTAGCCAATGAGCCTTCCGCAGCTGGAAGTAACCTGTTAACCAAGATAGTGTGTTTTCTGCAGAGTGGCCTGTAGGGCAAAGTCCCTCTTTGGGAAAGAAACCAGCTTAAGAGAATGTCTTTCATAGGGTGCCAATTAAAAGTGAGGACCTTCAAAAAAGAGATTCTGAAGCCTAACAAATAATGTGTTTTGTGATTTTATTTTCTCCCAGAGAAGCAGCATGGTATGGTTAAAGAAACATCGCTAAGTGAAATAAATCAGACAGGGAAAGGCAAATATCGCATAATCTCACTTATATGTGGAATCTAAAGAAAGAGAAAAGAAAAAAAACTCAGGGAAAAAAAAAAAAAAGATCAGATTTGTGTTTACCAGAGGCCGAAGGTAAGGTGAGGGGGAATTGTATGAAGGTGGTCAAAAGGTACAAGCCTCCAGTCCTAAGGTAAGTAAGTACTAAGGATGTAAGGTACAACATGATGACTATAATTAATACGAAAGATCTCATCACATCTCATTTCTTTTACTTTATTCTTTGTATTTAAATGAGATGATGGATGTAACTAAACATTGTGGCAACTGTTTCATAAAATGTATAAGTAAAATTATGCTGTATACCTTAAACATACACAGCACTATATGTCAATTATATCAATAAAAATGGGTTAAAACAAAACGAGAAACACAGGTGTTAGAATCAGAGAGAATCCTAGATCTCATTCTTAGCTCTGCTTCATATGTGTGTCCTTGGGTAGGTTTCTGAGGCTCTCTGAGCTTGTCTTTTCAATGATAAACCTACATCACAGGGTTGAGAGAGCATTAGAATAGCCATTCCCCCCAGGAATTTGAGGAGAGGAGCTGGTCTGGAATAGCAAAAAGCAGTCGTTTTTTGGAGGCAGTTGCAGAATCACAGAATATGACAGCAACGACCTCACAGCCTCCCTTACTTTTTACAGATGAGGACACTGGTACCCAGAGAATATGAGCTTCATCCCTCATCAAAGAGGAAGTCAGGACACCTGACTGGTATCTAGCCCAGGAGCCAGCTTGGAGAGAGCCATCGGAAGGATCCTCTCAGTCTGAGTAGTCACCATGATCCTCTTCTCCTGCCCATAAACACTCCCCTGCTCTTCCTGTCAAAACATCACCCCAAATAATGGTTTACAAAGCTTCAATTCATGTGGAAGCCATATTTCAGTCAGAATCTTTATCACCAAAGTCAAAACAAGAGAATTAGACTCTAAGATACCAGACACAATTATAAATTAGAATACTCAATGTGCCAGAATACCTACAGTAATGGCAATCTCAGAGGAGGAGGAAGAGCAAGTCATGGGAAAGTGGGGAAGGCAGAGATGGGAGCTAGACGAGGGGGGGATTCAGGATTATTGGAAGCCTGGCTGAAAGCCAGTGTATTCTACTCTATTGTCATCAGCTCAGTAGAGCACACAGACAGAGCTAGGATTACTGGTTATACTGATGATAAATGGATGTAGGGAAGGGCACATATTTCCTCAAGATATCCTCATATGCTTAGGTGGTACTAAGATTTGTCTTTTATTAAATATAAAGTGTCCTATTCCATCATCAGTGACAGGTGGAGAAACATAATTATTACACTGTAGCAATTCTCAAAGTGGAGTTCCTGACCCAGCCAGCCCGGCGTCACCTGGGCACTTGCTGAAAATGTTAAGTTCTTGGGCACCATCTCAGATCTACCAATCAGAGACTTGGGGCATGGGTGGGGAGGGAGGGGATAGCACCCAGTGTTTTCACAAGTGTTAAACACCAAATGCCCCCTAACTCTTCACTGTCTAGCCACCCAGGCTAGATGGTGAAGGCAGGAGAAAATGTTTTCATAATCTTTCAATTACTGTTCTCACCCAATGGCTAACATGTCCCTTCTCTGACCCTTTTTATGATTCTGTAATATACCTAACTCCATTTGTCTCTTGTGCTTTAGCAGCACTTTGGGTAATAGTGATTATAAAATACCATTGTCTGATTCTATAGGAATTTCACATGCAACCCAACTGGGTTTTCAGTCCATCCATAAGCATCTTCTAAATATATTCTTAATTTTTTATTTTCTTTTACTTCTCATATAATTCCACAAATACTGATATCATAGCAACATATTTGTTAGAGGTCTGCATCTTTACAGATCTTTAAGCACACATCATATAGACTTTACGGTTTTCAGAGTAATTATATACCTCCCTCTCATAGTTCACAATTGTTCAGATTTGATTAAAAACATTTTAAACATTTCTGTTAATTTTAAATACCTAGACCTTTTTCCAAATGCATCATTAAATTTCATGATTCAGAAATGGCAGGTGTTTCTAAAAGCACTCAAATTTGACATGTAGTAATTCTTTAAAAACACATAAACACTGGTCTTGGAGTTCACAAATTAAGGGATGGTTTTATTTAACTATCAGTTTTCTTAGATGTTCAAAATTACTAGTTTTTGAACTTATGTCATTTCAAAAACATGTCAACATTCTCTTAGCCTAAAACACATTTTTACAAAGTGCCAAAACGAGGCAGAATCATTTTGTTGCCAGAGGATGGATTATTTCCTTATACATAAAAAATGAACTGGTTCTTTTTCTGTCACTTCAGCATATTTCTGACCCTCCTCCTGATAGATGAATAAAATGAAACCTTGACTGATGGGAGCTAGATGATACTTTATAGGTTGCTGATTCAACAAGCGTTCTGTTCAAGGCTAGCTTTCCCACTTAAGTTTTGGGTCCTGTGTTCTTCTGTCTCTTCAGTGATCTTGTTTCCTCAATTGTCCCTCTCTTTCTCCACCTCATCTGACTCTTTCCCAATCAAGTCTCCTTCCATCTCTCTCTCTCTCTCTCTCTCTCTCACACACACACACACACACACAGATCTCCTAATCCAAGAGCCTTCTTGCTAGCATTAGATACTTTTCAACCAGTGTAGCAATGAAGAAAAAGAGGACTACCTACAATCACAGTGGCTGCTTGCCTCAGACTCCATATGCTCCCTCAAACCACAGCAATGAGGATAGTGTTCCAACAGGAACAATGAACTACTATTAAGGTCTATTTTCCTGGTGACTCCTCCATAGGCTGTCCTTTGCTTGCTGTTAAATGTCAACATTCTTCAGGCTTTAATCCTCAGCACTCCCCATCCCTCAGTTAATATGCTCTTCTTCCTGCCAACGACTGAGATTGGACCTCCCTTGAGAGATCTAACTGCTTAATCTAACTGCTCATTTGGTACCTTCCCCAGGACATCTCATACCACCTTGAGCTCAACATGTCCCAAATCAACCATTCTCCACCATAATGGCCTTTCTCGCCAGCACATACACCATTCCTCCTATATTCTGTACCTGGATAAATTTCACTGCCCAGCTCCCAAGCCAAAATCATAAGAGTAATCTCAATTTCTCCCTTCATCTTTAGCCAACATCAAATTATCAAGTCCTATTGATTCTTCCTCAGTCTCTCTCTCCATCTCCCTGTTTCCACTATGACTATCTTCATTTAGTCATTCAACAAATATTTGTTGAGACCCACTGAGTGTCATGTTATTCTGCATAATATGAGCCTGAAGACAACAGGCCCAAATCCCTTTCCTCTTGGAGCTTACATTCTAGTGGGAGAGATTAATAAAACAGATAAGCAAAACATACAGTATGTTAGTTACCCATAGTGCTAAGAAAAGAAGGGAGGGAGTCATGGAACACTACATCAAAAACTAATGATGTAATGTATGGTGACTAATATTACATAATAAAATTAAAAAAAAAAAGAAGGGAGGGAGGGAGTGACAAAAGGGGAAAGGAAGGAGGGATAAAGAAGGAAGAAAGGAAATACTGGGATAAGGAAAGTTAATATTTTAGACAAACCAGCCAGGGAAGGTCTGATGAGGAAACAGCTATTCTCATTTCATTGTTTTGTTTTGTTTTTTTAACCTGGATCCCTCTTGCCAACTTCACTGCTGACTTCTCTTAACCTCCCCTTTCTTGCTGCCAAAAGAAAAGTAGTTCCTGACCTTATCATTCTCTTACTTGAAATCCACTACTTGTGGCTTCAGGACGCTGTTTAAACTGCCTAAATTTAGCACGTAAGTTCTGCTCCAGGGGCTGCCACCCTGACTAGCATCATTTCTGGTTATGCTGTGTAACAGGACTCACCACCGGCATTTTACTTAACAACGGATGATTGTTTGTCTCCCCACACCTTCGCATGTGGCTTTTTTTTTCCCCCCTACCTATAATGCTAAATCCTAATAATTCTGAAAACGCCCATGGTCTTCCTAAGCGTCATCTCCCTCATTGCTGAAATCCACCCAACCTTTAGAAAGTGTATTTTACCCAGTTTAGGTAACTTCATAAAATAAAAATCCCACAACCCATTTTGCACGCTTTGAAAACTGAGAAAATGTGTATGTAACAGAGGAACTGGCACAGAACAGAAGTAAATTAGCACCCTTTATCACACACTCCACTGAGTAAATTACTTGTCTGTCTCACTAGAGCAGAGTTCCTCAACCCCAACACTACTGACATTTTGGGCCAGAGAGTTCTTTGTTGCAGGGGGCTGTCCTGTGCCTTGCAGAACACTTAACAGTATCTATAGCCTCTGTCAACTAGATACTGGTCGCACCCTTCTAGCTGTAATAACCAAAAATGTCTGCAAGCATTACGAAATTTCCCGAGAGAGAAATCATGCCTGGCAGGGAATCATTACTCTATACCATAAGCAACTCAAGGGCAGAAACTAATTATGACTCATTATTGTATCTCCAGGTATCTAGGACAAAAGCCAGCACACAGTAGGTGTTCAGTAAGTGCATACAAGAACTACAATCCTGACTTCTAGTACCACAGAGTATTTTTAACTCTTTTCACAATGTATGTAAATGCCTATTTTACGGCTTCCTTCATTCAACATTACATTGTGAGATTTATCTATGTTGCAGTATGTTGTGGTAGTTCATTTCCACTTTTATATATGTCTTTTTTTTTAATATATTATGCTTTCTTCAATGTTCTATTGTTTGGACATTTGGGTTATTTCCAATCTATAGTTGGTATGGGCAGTGTGATCATGAGTAATCTTTTATGTGTGTTTTGGTTACAAGTCAAGATGGTAGTTTTGTTGGAGGAGGAGAAAGGGGAGTGACTGGAACGGGACACCATAAGGGTTCTTGGGGTGCAGACATTCCTCTTGACCTGTATAGTGATTGCAGATGTGTGTCCACTTTGTGATAATTCACTGAACTCCCCATTTATCATCTTGAACATAGAATTTTTGTGATATTTCATTTAAAGTTGTTTTTTTTAAATCACTAAGAACAAGACAGTTGTGCAAATAGAGGGGGGAAAAAAAAGCCAGAGATTCTGGTAAATACCGTACAATGCAAATATTCATGTGAAAAATAAAATTCCATCCAAGAAAATCACATTAAACAAAAAATGCATTTTGGTACTTTCTGTCAATAGCACCCATTGTTAGTGAGATGCAAGGGAAAACGTCTATTAGTTAAGATGTGACGCACAAGTTTTCTAGAAGGCCATTTGACAATATATAATCAAAAGTCAAAAGTCTATAAAATATGTAATATGGTTACATGTCAATCTTATCTCAAAAAAGCTGGAAAACTGTATTATGTTTAAAGTTTATCTTATGCAAATAAATCAGATGAATGTATAAAACTACATGTGTATGTGAGAGAGACTATATGAGGATATTCTTCATATAACTGCTTAGTGAAAAACTAAAGTTTTAATAGGTAATTGAATATATTAGGATATATCCACTCAGTACGATATATTCAGCTATATTTAATGACATTAACAAAATGTTCATAATCCAGTAAGTTAAAACAAGTCACGAAACAGAACAATGATACATTTGTGAGGGAAGAAAGACATAAACACACATAGAAACAAATGGTTGAGAATAGCAGCCAAAATGTTAACTTTTGTTATCTTTGAGTGGTTTTTTATTTTTGCTTTTGCCTTTTAAGGTCTATCTGCTTTCTAAGCTTTCTACAAGGAATATTTACAACAACGATTATAACAAAGGAATAAAGCTTTTTCATGGAAATGAGAAAAAAATGAGAAATCTCACCTAACAGAATCAGACTATGACAGCTCTTAGTGTCCATTAGTGTATGTATTTTTCATAATATGCTTCAAATGATTAGTGAATTGGTTTTCACAGGCACGTCTGATTTTATAAGCTCCACACTGTTTGCACCAAGAAGCCCACCTGAGCCAGTACTTCATAGGGCAAGTCTTCCTTCAGAAGAAGGATGCTGTTTTGCAACTGAAATATTACTCTAGTGATGAAAAAACAGATGAGCAAGTTTCATTTCTAGGAATTTTTGTAAAGCTACTGTTGCTTGAAGTATAACTTTCTTCTCTAGGATAGAGCAATAATCTCTTAAGAAAGTGAGTAGGGGGGCGCCTGGGTGGCTCAGTCAGTTAAGCATCTGCCTTCGGCTCGGGTCATGATCCCAGGGTCCTGGGATCGAGCCCCGCATCGGGCTCCTTGCTCAGCGGGGAGCCTGCTTCTCCCTCTCTGTCTGCGTGTCACTCCCCCCTGCTTGTGCTCTCTCACTCTCTTTCAAATAAATAAATATTTAAAAAAAAAAAAAGAAAAAGTGAGTAGGATTTCAATTTCTAAGTCTTTGACAGATTTTCCAATTTAACTCTGCCTCCTCTCTTCTGAATAGAATACAAACAACAATGGAATATATGCAAAGTATGGGGGGAAAGCAAATAATTATTATGAAAGAACCACAGCCGTCCAAAGTCACATACTGAGAATTAAGAAATAATTTTCACCTTGATTCACAAGAGTCTCGTTAATAAGCCCTTCCCACTTGTACCAGAGAAGTAATGATTTCCTCTAGGTCAGTAAACAGCAACATTGATTGCATTCACTTAAATAAGTATAACCAGAGCAAACCCGTTCTCACACATAAATTCACTCTTCAAGGCTGATTTACAGTCACTGCTCTCCTTTCTGAGAAAAGGGGTAACTTAGCCAAAAATGTGTTTGTGAAACCTTGCCTGGACGTATCTCCAAAGATGACCCTGTTGAAATGCTACGCGGTATTGCTGAGGTGGCTATCCATACCAGTTTGCCTGGGACAGTCCTGGTTTACACCAGTGTCCCTGCATAGTTATTAATAGCTGCCTCTTTGACTCGCCAACGTCCTAGAGTTGAGTAACACATGATATAGCCAGCCTACTGTCCATACACAGGATGTATAATGCTAGGCTTAGAACTTGGAGTAACTGCTTGGAGCCATCTACACTCTAACCTCCTCTTCCTTGTGCACTGAAGGTGTGGAATGAAAAATGTACCGAATATTCACGGACTCAGATCCCATAACACAACCCCCCCAACCAGGTGGTCTAATGCAATCTGAATAGAAATCCATTTCAAGGTAGACCTATCCTTCCATGAAAGTTAAAAAAATTATGGGAGACAATTTACTAGATAGTCTCCAAATCACACAACTTAAAGACAAGCTACATATTTGCAAAAATTAGCCAGCCTGTTGATACATGTTGGGAGTTCTGTCTCTGTAATTATTAATCCAAACAATTCCATGAAATAGAAGTAGATCCGAATTTCCTCTGAGCCTATCTATTTCTATCTCTGTTAATGGCAAAACTATCCACCTTGAAACTTTAGGATCAAATTTGATTCTCTTTTCACTCTTTGTAATTAGTTACTAAATCCCATTGATTCTATTTTTTTTTTTTTTTAAAGCTCTGGAATTCATTACCCACAAACCTTTCATCAGAACATGATTTCTAACCTGCAGTTGTTACAGGAGCCTTCCTCTACTCTCTATCCTTCTCCAATTCATCTCCCCTACTGCTGCTACAATGATCCTGAACAGAGCAACCTCCTCAGTCCTCCCCTGCTCAAAACCTGCAGGTAATATCCAGACTCCTCAGCCAGGCACTCAAGACCTTTATCAGGTCTCAGTTTCAACCACATCTCCTACTAAGCACACACGACTCAATGGTTCTCATCCAGGGATAGTACTTCTCCACTAGGAGGTGTTCAAAACTGTTTGGGGACATTTTTACTTGTCTCAGTGACTTGTGGGTACAAAGGACCTTTCACAGGCAGGGACTGAGGATCCTAAATGTTCAGCAACATAGATTAAATTGCCTTGTCAAATAGCACCCTCGATGAGACTTGTTGTTCCCAAGCACATTATTTTTAGACATGTGTGGTTCCTTCTTTCTAGAATCTATTAGTTCTGCCTCCTTCCAAAACAATATTGTCCTTGGATGATTCCATTCATTTAAAGTTGTTTTTCTTATCTAAAGACCTTGGTTGATTTCATAACTATGTATACAGTAGTAATGGGAGATAATTATTCCCATAACACACTGCTTGCCTGACATAGCTTAGTGTACTGAATTACGGTTAAACTTCTTACCCATTTGTCATTTCACTTCATGTCATTTTCTTCCTTATCCCCTCTATGCCCTAACATTTAAGCTCCTTAAAGAAAGGGATGTTTCTGTGGCAGCTCACTTTTTTTAAACTCCAATTTCTACTGTTTACCTAAAAGTTGAGAATCATTCTATAAGTGATTTTTGGATTAAAAGATAAAAATCATTCCTGCATGCCTATGTACAGAATGCCATTCCTTAATAACTTTTGTGTAGTTGTTAAACTTAGAACTCAGAATACTCAAAGGTAAACTAAATATTTTAGTTACATCTTTTATCAGTAATGGTGTTTTACAGAACCTTAAATGTATTAAATTCTAGATTATACTAAACAAGGGATTATAAACTCAGATTTAAAAAAAAAATAAAAAAGGAAAAAGAGGCCATATACACTGTAGTAGAGAGAATGTTCCCAAAATAAAGATATTTAAATTCCTCGGGGATTTTTTTGGCGGGGAGTGCTAAGTATGCTTTACAAAGATCTTCTAACAAGCTTGTGTTTGAGATGCTGGTTATGCAAAAAAATACTTAAATAATCTTTTTTAAAAAGTGTGTGCAATATACTTCTAGACAAAAGATAAAAATATTCTTATCCTACCCCACTCAAGTTTAAGCTTAGACTATTTCTGTAGCATATTAAAAATAAACTTTCTATCATTCAAAATTTTAAACTTAGCTCCCCTAAGTTGCATAAACAGTAAATAGTAGACAAAAGTCAACTGCTCACTTGCACATCTGTTCATATCTGGGGCTCGGTGTCCATAGTACCCGGATGGACAGGAATGCAGGCACTCTCCATACTGGCGCATGCCTTCTCTTCGAAGAAAGAAGAACAACTTCTGTTGACATCGGCTGCACCCATTGTCCTTTGAACAAGACAAACAACCCTTGCAAATGGGATTTGATACATAACTAGCTGTAAAAGAAAAACACAAAACACAGGTTCAAATAGGAGTACGATCAAGACGTCCGGTCAATAAAACATGGTGAGAAGACAAGTGTCTCTTGTCCTACTTGAATCACATAGAAATGCTACACAAAATATTCCCCCACCCTCCAAAAAAAAAGGTTAATACACAATTAAACTTAGAAACAAAGAGGAAACTCAGAGTTCAAACTGAAACTGAATGGCTCACAGAGTTAGACCAGACAGAGGCAGACCTCATGGCAGGGTCTTGAATCTAGGCCAAGAAATGTGCTTATGAAGACCAGACACTTAGGTCTCTTTATGGAGACTGGAGTTGTGAGGGCTGTTTGCACATGCAATAAATACTAGAAGCCCCCACCCCAATTTGCCAGAGATGAAGATTTCAACCACAGATTAGGGGCATAGGGTGGCTGAGAAAGAAAGGGCGGTAGAGAGAAATATAATCCATGAGACACAAAAACCCCAAATCTGCAATACATCCACGCATGAGATCCAAGTTCAAATTATCAGTGTAGTATCAAATCACTAAATCAAGATGCTAACATAAAAACATTGATCCACGAAAACCCATGAAGAAAAAAACATGAAACTACCCTAAAGAAATGTTCTACAATCCTGAGACCTGGAACTTGCATGGAAAGCCACCTTTACACCAAAATGAACCATTCACAGGGATAAGCAAACCTCCATGAGGAAGAGTCACCAGTCTCAGAGAGATAGATCTCACACCTAAAGAGTCAGAAGTAACAGAACAATCTGAAAGAGTCTTAAAAATGATTATCTTCAGGGACGCCTGGGTGGGTCAGTTGGTTGGGCGACTGCCTTCGGCTCAGGTCATGATCCTGGAGTCCGGGGATCGAGTCCCGCATCGGGCTCTCTGCTCAGCGGGGAGTCTGCTTCTCCCTCTGACCCTACCCCCTCTCATGCTCTATCTCATTCTCTCTCTCAAATAAATAAATAAAAAGAAAAAAAAATGATTATCTTCAGAATCCTTGAAGAGATAAGGACTAGAAATCACAAGGGAAGAAGCAGTATCATCTAATGACTGTGCAGTTACAAAGAAATGAAAATTCTAAAACTGAAAAAAAATTCTATGAACAAATTGAATAGAAGGTATTTAACTAGAAAACAGGTTTAAATAACTATAGCACCAAACACAGTAAAGATGAAAATGTGGGAAAGGTAGGAAGCATGTAAAAAGAAAGTTTTAATACATGATTATTAGGTGCTACAGAATCAAAAAATAGCATGAGTAAGACATATATCCAAAGAGATCATGGCTACTCAAGTTCCAGATTTAAAGAAAGAGAAGAATTCTTTAGATGAAAACTTCAGAGATCTGAGTAGATCAATAAAAACAAGTCTAAATCTAAACACAGCAGATTTATCCTAAAGAATAAAGTCAAACCAGAGAAAAACAGATCACCTAGAAAGAAATTTTTACCTCTACCAGACATCTCATCAGAAATAACGTGTTAGACAGTAGAATATTACCTTCAACTTGCTAAGGGAAAATTATCAAACTATAGTTCTATAAGTAATTAAATGATAGTTTAAGAATGAGGGCAAAATAAAGGTATTTTCAGCCAAAATAAAGTCAAGGAACTTATTAATCACTCACCAAAAGAATAAACTGCATATATGGGAGAAAATAAAATGGAACACAGAAGTAGAATGTAATAAGCAATAGTGATCAAATCAATTGAGAAATAGGTTTGTGTGTCTATGAAAAGTATCAGTTTTTAAGAAGTATTCATTTCCAAGGTTTAAAAAATAATACATATTTTATATTTAAGAGCATAACATGGAAGACTCAAGGAGGGAAAACAAAGTTAAAGCGTTCAAATTTTCTATATTTTGAGTGAGGAAGAACAATATATATTAAACTTCCTTAAATTAAATGTACTTGCTAAAACTCTTGGTAGAAACCACAGAAAGAGTAATGTATAACTTCTAAACCACTGACAACCACAGATGTAGTAAATGTATAAAATAGGAATAGGAGGTAACAGGATCCAAATGTCTATGACCAGGAAAATGGATAAATTATGGTATATTTTAATGATAAAAAGAATTAAACTGGCACATACCTAAACAAGAATGGAACTTATAGACATTATATTAAACAAAGGAAGCCAGACCCCCCCCCCCAAAAAAAGTATGCTCAGTATAATTATTTATATTGATGTCAACGACACGTGAAGCTAATCTGTGGTGACAGAAATTAGAACATTAAATGCCCTTGAGGGTTTGGGACTGACTGCAAAGAGGTACACAGGAATTTTTGGCAGGTCTATTTGTTTCCTAGAGCTCCCTTAACAAATTACCACACTGTGATGGCTTACACACCAGGAATTCATTCTCTCAGTTCTGTGGACTCAAGTCTGAAATCAAGGTGTCCACAGCGCCATGTTTCCTCTGAAGGCCCTAGGGAAGAAATCTTCTCTCCCCTTCTGGAGGCCCCAGATGTTCCTTGGCTTGTGGCAATGTATCTCCAATCTGACTCCATCTTCTCTAGATATCTCTCTGTGTATCCTTTCTGTCTCTCAAAGACACGGTCTTTGGATTTAGGGTCCACCTTAATCCAGTAGGATCTCCTACCCATCCTTAATTTTATTTGCAAAACCCCTATTTTCAAATAAGGTCACACTCTGAGGCTCCACGTGGACATGAATGGGAGCAGGCGTTGGGGGTGCAGACCCTAGTTAACCCACTATAGGTGGTGATGGAAATGTTCTAACCTTGACTGGATATTGGATATACAATGTATCTATTTGCAAAACTTACCAAGCTGTGCATTTTTTAAAAGTAATGTGCACAATTTATGAGCAAATTGTATCTGAATTTTTTAAAAAAGAAAAAATGGGTAGGAAGGCCATACACTAACTTGAGGATAATGTAATTGTCACTTGTGATTACATTTCTTTTGAAGATTCTTAAAATTATAGTGGATGCTTACCCATATGATATGCTTTACTTTTATGGTTTGTGGGGTTTTTTAATTTTTTTAAATTTTATTATGTTAATCACCATATATTACATCATTAGTTTTTGATGTAGTGTTTCATGATTCATCGTTTGCATATAACACCCAGTGCTCCATTCAGTACATGCCCTCTTTAATACCCACCACCAGGCTAACCCATCCCCCCACCCCCGCCCACTCCAGAACCCTCAGTTTGTATATACCACATCTTCTTTATCAATTCATCTGTCAATGGATATCTTGGCTCTTTCTGTAGTTTGGCTATTGTGGACATTGCTGCTATAAACATCAGGGTGCACGTACCCCTTCAGATCCCTACATTTGTATCTTTGGGGTAAATATCCAGTAGTGCAATTGCTGGGTTGTAGGATAGCTCTATTTTCAACTTTTTGAGGAACCTCCATACTGTTTTCCAGAGTGGCTGCACCAGCTTGCATTCTCACCAACAGTGTAGGAGGGTTCCCCTTTCTCCACATCCCCGCCAACATCTGTATTTTCCTGACTTGTTAATTAGTAGGTTTTTTTTTAAATAACAGAAATATCCCATTGGAAAGACAGGTGGGATAATACGAAGTAAATGTTGAAATACCATCTGAAAATTGATATATGAACCTTACAGAGTTTCCTACATCTAATGATAAAGAGTAATTTCAAAGAAAATACTGTTTCCAGCCCTGGAATAAAATTAAAAATGATACAATCTGACATCCCAATATAATTTCTAAAATATGAAAAAGTCATGTAACTTTTAATTATATTTATGACTTGTTTGGTATAGTGATAACAAGATATATTAGGTCACAATGACTTCATTTTTTTTTTAAGATTTTATTTATTTGACAGAGAGAGACAGCGAGAGAGGGAACACAAGCAGGGGGAGTGGGAGAGGGAGAAGCAGGCTTCCCATGGAGCAGGGAGCCCGATGCGGGGCTCGATCCCAGGACCCTGGGATCATGACCAGAGCCGAAGGCAGACGCTTAACAACTGAGCCACCCAGGTGCCCCCACACTGATTTCATTTTATCAGGCTAACCCACAGAAGAAATCAGAGAAGGAATAGAAAACTCAGCAATTATTGAAACTTTTAGCTTTGAGGCCACATCCTATGTGCCCTACATATTTTTTGCATATAAAATTAGTTCCAAGCCTTAAATATTCAGATTGGCAACTATACAACAAAGTATACAGTATACCACAACTTTCCTTATAATGATTCAACAACCGATGTGAGTGGTCTCCTGGCTGCCTTCTGCTCTTCACTTTAACTACAGATTTGAAGAATTATATCAAGGTTATCCAAATCCCCAATTAGCTTCGTAAGTTAAGAGACAATTTGGAAGAGCTACATACATAGCAGAATGGTTTAAAAAGGCTCTCTGTCAACAAAAACAAAAGCTGAAGCTATACTTTTAGTTCCAAAGTTAAACCAAAAGCTCTTTATCACCATAAATCACACTCTATCGTAACAAGTATGGAGAAAAGAGAATTTCAGAACTTAGAGAATCAACATAAGTCAAAGCCTTTTTGTTTTGTTTTTATGTATCAGAAGCTAACTTTCATCTTGACCAGGAATATTTCAGAGTCAACAAATTGTGCTCCACGTTTTTTTAAAGGTTTTCTTAAAAATCATTAAAAGCTAGACTTTATTTACTTGAGCCTTTACTGGCTTAATGGAAATGAATCAGGGAATACTTACCTTAGTCCATATCGGATATCTTTATAACCCCACAAATGAGGAATTCTCTTAAAGCAAAAGTGATGTAAGCCACATCCAAACTAAGTCATCTTTCCATGCCCCAATCTTCTCTAGCCATTAATAATGCTCCTCAACACTGAGGGACAAGGGCACATGTATTTTGCAGTGTGAAGCTTCATGTCCTAAACCTCAAATAGACTTTTAAGTTTAATTAACCACTGTCCAGTGTCAGCTATTCTAGTGCTCTCTATGTTGTAAATCAATAACTTAATTCAACAACTTAATTCAATTCTTCATCCATTATATGATGACTATACCAAGCTCAGTATCTAAAGCCAGGCAAAAATAGACTTTTAAACATGACTATAGTAATTTATTTGGTCAGGATCTTAATAAGTTAAATGTCTCTGCCTATCGCTATGAGATTTAATTCAAGTGTGCAGGTGAATAAACAGATCTTAATTCCCAGCTTTGATGACCATGTTTATTTGCTCTCTCTGTAAGCTTCAACTTTTCCAACTCTAAAGCCTGCTGAGATCCAGAGTCTCATCATTCCAACCAAAACACTTTTTCTAAATCTAGACCCACCCAAAATTCTAAAGATGAAATATTTCACATAAAACTTTAAAAATCTTCAAAAAGGTGCTAGGCAGTAGTATTAACACAAATCTACACATATCTCCTTGACAGAGAAAGGAACGTGAGGCTATAGAAAACAAGAATTATCAGGCAGAACCCAGGTAAGAATACCTATATTACTAACAAGTATATGAAGAGAAAAAAACAATATTATTTCTTAATTCTAGTTATTTGTGTTGTTCTTAAATTGCAAAGTAAATTTGGTCTTTTATGAATCCTGGTATTTTAAGTTTGATCTTTTGTTAAATTAAATCCAGTTATTCACATTTTATTCCATAGTGCCTTTTATGTAGGTGTTGAATGTCCATCTGTTTCTAATATACTCCTAACACTTTTTAAAAGTGTTCCCCTGTTTCGGGATTTAGCCCTTGCCAAGCAAGAAGAAATCTAAATTCCTTCTTGGTGAAGACATCCATTCCCGACAAAAGGTACAAATTTTGAATTCTAAATAATGGGACTGAACAATGGACTGTTGGCCCCCTTAACTTGACTCCATATTTGCTGGTTAAATAAGAGTTCAAAAGATTTTTTTTTTTTGAGTTAAACCTTTTTATTTTGAGGAAAACAAAATTTGTTTAGATTTATAGGACATGAATATGAAATCTATTTTAACCATCAATAG